>NC_057805.1:405719545-405742156 GCF_018294505.1 Triticum aestivum | reverse complement strand
CGATGACCTCTCCGGGCTCTCCTCCAGCCACTCCTTCGACGAACCTCGACGTCCGCGCCGACGAACCCTAGATCTGGAACGAGGTTGACTTTTCCCCCCTCGTTTTCTGCTAAGTCCCGAATTGCTCATATTATGAGGCTCTGTTCATCGCATCATATCTCCTTGCATACTGCTCCGTTTCATGCGCATGATATATCAAAATGTTCATTAGGTTATGATATTAATTTTGTTCTATTGTGACATGCTCGTTTGAGTTCATCTTGATGCCCAAATCTCTGATGCAAGAGTGCTATATGATGTTTACTGCTGTTACTTATCAGAACTTGATGTTTTGTTATTTTTGTTGCATTTGATGTGTGCATCTTATGAGCATGAGCTCTACATGTGTTTTGATCTATGCCACGCCATCTTTACAGGGGTGTATGCCATATATTTTTGTGATCTATGTGGTGACTAGCACAAGCATGCAAACTAAGCTTCGTGATGTTTCTGTTTTCAGGGACTTAGAATTTTGCTGTCTTTTCCTACTGTTATTTTGATGCCATGTATCCTTGTGGCTACAGTGAGATCCATGCTTCTTTTGAGTATGTTCGGTAAGGATGTTTTGAACATATAGTTGTGCTCTATCCATCCATGCCCCTGTTTGCAATTATGGAGTGCCCTAGCATGTCTCAATATTGCTCTACTTTTGTTATACAATGTTCCTGGCAGACTGTTTACATGTTATTCAATTTTGCCAAGGTTGTTTTAGTTGATCCATACATGCTATGAACTTCTCTTGCCATGGTTAGCTTCATGAACATGTCTTCTTGCTGTAGGTATGCTTGTTTTGTCTTGCATTGCTTTGTGATGAGTGAATCGAGCTCACAAAGATGCCTTCATAATTCTGTTAATGCCATGCTCTGTTTTCTGCCAAGTCTGAAGCCTGTTAACGAAACTTGCTATGTTTACATGGGTGCCATCTTACCTTCTGATCCTTTTTGGCTCATGGTCAGTAAGGGACTTTTGTTCTATGCATTTAGTAGACTCATGTCATGCCTTGTTTTGCTATGATAAGTTCCTGTAGCATGTTGATTGCTTGCTTTGAACATTGCTTCCTGATGTTATTTCTGGCATGTTCAGTATTTCCACTAAGTCTGTGAAGCTGATATCTTTTGCACTTTTGCCATGCTTGTTTGAACCTGTTATTTTATGATATAGCCGTAGCTCAGTGTTCATCTTTTGTCAAGCATCTCTTGTAGATCACTGCCACATGCTTTGTTGCTATGTTGTGGTGTTGTACATAGTTACTTGATGTATTCTAAGTGACATCATGCTGTTAATCGCAGAATTGTGTCATCCTTGTTTTGCTTGCCATTCGCAAACCGTGCATCCGTTTCCGGTGATCTTTATATCGATTTCAACCGAAATCATCTCATCTTTCCAGTGGCATACTTGGTTTACCAAGTTGATGCCTTGTTCTTCCTTTTTCTTCCGGAGCACGCACATGCATCGCGTATCACATCTCGCATATCATGCATGTATTGCATCATGTTGCTTGTGCATTTCCCGTGATTGATTGTGGTTCCATTGCTTGTGTTCTTGCTGTGGGTAGAGCCGGGAGATGAGTTCATGAACGAGGAACCTGTTGAGTACGCTTACGAGGATCAAGCTTTCGACAACTCTGAGAACCTTGCAGGCAAGATGACCATACCCTCGAAATCACTTCTATCTTTGCTTTGCTAGTTGTTCGCTCTATTGCTATGCTGTGCTACCTGCCACTTGCTATATCATGCCTCCCATGTTGCCATGTCAAGCCTCTAACCATCCTTTCCTAGCAAACCGTTGCTTGGCTAAGTTGCCGCTTTTGCTCAGCCCTTCTTATAGCGTTGCTAGTTGCAGGTGAAGTTGAAGTTGGTTCCATGTTGGAACATGGATATTTTGGAATATCACAATATCTATTATTTAATTAATGCATCTATATATTTGGTAAAGGGTGGAAGGTTTGGCCTTATGCCTGGTGTTTTGTTCCACTCTTGCCTCCCTAGTTTCCGTCATACCGGTGTTATGTTCCTTGATTTTGCGTTCCTTACGCGGTTGGGTGATTTATGGGACCCCCTTGACAGTTCGCCTTGAATAAAACTCCTCCAGTAAGGCCCAACCTTGGTTTTACATTTGCCTACCTAAGCCTTTTTCGCTTGGGTTTTCGCGAGCCCGAGGGTCATCTTTATTTAACACCCCCCTCCCCCCCGGCCAGTGCTCCTTCGAGTGTTGGTCCAAACCGAGCAGCCTGCGGGGCCACCTCGGGGAAACTCGAGGCCTGGTTTTACTCGTAGCTTGACTTATCAGGTGTGCCCTGAGAACGAGATATGTCCAGCTCCTATCGGGATTTGTCGGCACATCGGGCAGCTTTGCTGGTCTTGTTTTACCTTTGTCGAAATGTCTTGTAAACCGGGATTCCGAGACTGATCGGGTCTTCCCGGGAGAAGGTTTATCCTTCGTTGACCGTGAGAGCTTATAATGGGCTAAGTTGGGACACCCCTGCAGGGTATTATCTTTCAAAAGCCGTGCCCGCGGTTATGTGGCAGATGGGAATTTGTTAATGTCCGGTTGTAGAGAACTTGACACCTGACTTAATTAAAGTACATCAACTGTGTGTGTAGCCGTGATGATCTCTTTTCGGCGGAGCCCGGGAAGTGAAGACGGTTTGGGTTATGTATGAACGTAAGCAGTTTCAGGATCACTTCTTGATCACTTCTAGCTTCGCGACCGTTGCGTTGCTCCTCTTCTCGCTCTTATTTGCGTATGTTAGCTACCATATATGCTTAGTGCTTGCTGCAGCTCCACCTCATTATCCCATCCTTCCTATAAGCTTAAATAGTCTTGACCTCGCGGGTGTGAGATTGCTGAGTCCTCGTGACTCACAGATTCTACCAAAACAGTTGCAGGTGCCGAGGATACCAGTGCAGTTGACGCAACCGAGCTCAAGTGGGAGTTCGACGAGGAACGTGGTCGTTACTATGTTTTGTTTCCGGATGATCAGTAGTGGAGCCCAGTTGGGACGATCGGGGATCTAGCACTTGGGGTTATCTTCTCTTTTGGATTGGACCGTAGTCGGTCTATGTGTGGATTTTGGATGATGTATGAATTAATTTATGTATTGTGTGAAGTGGCGATTGTAAGCCAACTCTCTTTATCCCATTCTTGTTCATTACATGGGATTGTGTGAAGATGACCCTTCTTGCAACAATACCTACAATGCGGTTATGCCTCTAACTCGTGCCTCGACACGTGGGAGATATAGCCGCATCGTGGGCGTTACAAGTTCGTAATCAGAGCCATCCCCGACTTAGGATCCCTCTGCTTGATCGAATCGCTGGCATTGTTGAGTCTAGAACAAAAATATTTTGAGTCTTAGGATTATATATATCGGAGAGTAGGATTCTTTTTACTCCTCAGTCCCTTCGTCGCTCTGGTGAGGCCTCCTGACGTAGAAGTTTTGACTTTTCTCTCCTCAAATTTCACTAAAAAAAATTAGGATCACGCGGGTATCTTAGAATCGTTCCGATGGTTTTGTGATGAGAACATTGTTCTTGGTGCCTCCTGACATTTAGGGGTGGTGGCAGTGTCCCGGGGAGTTGAGCTCTGAGGTGTTGTCGTCACAATTTTATCGTTGCAGTTCTGGAATACCTGAGTTTCGCCGACATCGAAAATCTCTTTTATGCAGTTGTTGGTGAGATCACCTCGACGCCACCCGGTACTGGGGCGGGAGTTCGGGAGTATTGCCATAACTCGTATAACGGATGCTTTTCGAAGGTTGAGGTACACGATTTTCGAAGGTTTCTTGGTTATGTGTTGAATGATGGATACAGCTGGATCTAGGGATTGCTAGTTTGGGTGATATATTTTGTGTCCCCTGTATCCCCAACACCAGATTGCATAACCAGAAAGTTTCGGGAGTTTATAGGTGGGATTCAAGTAGCTCTTAGCATTTCTTCCCGCAGATATTTGGTTTGTGATTGGGTAATCCTTACCACTTATTTGTTCCAGTTGCACCTTGTTATTTCATTCATCAATCTCTTATGAAGTGGCTTCTCACCTTAATGGAAGTGTGATGATTTACTATGGAATTCATTCGTTCGTCCTCGTTCGAATGTTTATTGTGAAGACTATATGTTGCAATTTCTATCCGTTGATTCAACTTGCCTATCTGTCTATCAAGATGCTAACAGATGTCACCCTCTTCAGGATGGCTCAGCCAACGCGTCAGAATCCGGAACACAATGATGGGAGTCAGGCGAACCCTCTGCCACCACCTCCGCCTCCGGAGGCATGGCAAGCTATCATGGCAGCCACCAACGCCAATGCTCAGATGATTTTGCAACTCTTGCAAGAGCGCACCCAAGGGCAAGGCAACCAAGGAAATCAAGGCCAAGGCAACAATCAGCCTCACTTTGCTACCCTCAACCAGTACCTCGCAAATCAGCCGAAGTCTTTCAGCTACTGTGCCGAGGCCACAGACGCCGATGATTGGCTCGTGGACATCAACAAGCATTTTGAATGTAGTAATGTCAGGCCTGAGGACTTTGTCAAGTTTGCTTCTTTTCAACTCAAGGATCAAGTTGCCGAGTGGTATCAACAATACAAAGATTCCAGAGGAGGTCGTGTGATTACCTAGGATGATTTCCGCCGAGACTTCAAAGCTCACCACATTCCACAGAGTGTTGTTGAGAGCAAGCGTGAGGAGTTCCGCAATCTCAAGCAAGGCAGCAAGTCCGTGTATCAATACAATACCCAGTTTCAAAAACTCGCTCGCTTCGCTAAGCAAGACGTTCCTGATGAAAAGAGTATGATCTATCAATTCAGAGGTGGCCTTAGAGAAGATCTGCAATTACCTCTCGTGCTTTTTGAGCCGACCAAGTATGATGATTTCTACAACATGGCACTGAAGCAAGAGGCTGCTCAGCTCAAGTGTGAGGCTTCTAAGAAGAGAGTCAGGGACGCAGTTCAGTCTTCTTCCTCACTAGTGGCTGCTAAGCAACAGAAGTTCTGGTAGCCTCCTCCTCCTCCGTTTCGTCAGCCTTTCCAGCTGAAGAACAAAGGTGGCCATGGATCTTCCCACCCACCCAACCCTGGCTATCAGAACAAGTCTCAGAATCAAGCTCCAAAGTCGAATGCTCCTTATCATCGTCCACTCTCAGAGGTGACTTGCAACAAGTGTCAGCAGAAAGGTCACTATGCTAACAAGTGCTTCAACCAAAGGCGCCTTCCGCCTCCTCCTCCTGTGAGATCTTCCAGCAATGCAGTGGTCAAGCATAATCCCAAGTCTGCAAAGGTGAACATGATGAATGCAGCTCAAGCGGAGGAATCTACTGATGTGATAATGGGTAATCTCTCAGTTAATGATATTCCTGCAAAAGTTTTATTTGATACTGGTGCATCGCATTGTTTCATGTCAAGACTGTTTTTTGCCAAGCATGAATTCACTTATTCACATTTGAACCCATGGATATCATTTCTCCGGGTAAACGTTTGAGCTCTAGTTTGGTGGTTCCGGATGTTTACATCAAGATGAGAAACTATAAATTTCTGTCTAAACTGATTGTCCTTGGTGACTCGGATATTGATCTAATTCTCGGGATGGACTGGCTTTCTAAGCACAAGGCTCAACTTGATTATGCTGCCAGGGAAATTCAATTGACACACTCTTCTGAGGATGTGATCATCTATGCCGCTCGTGATGAGACCATTCGGTTATTCTCTCTCAATGAGAAGGGCGAGCTAGACGCAATCTCTCAGATTCCAGTCGTTTGTGAGTACCAAGATGTCTTTCCAGAAGAGCTTCCGGGTATGCCTCCTCACCGGCCAGTCGAATTCGTTATCGATCTTGAGCCTGGCACGGAACCCGTTTGCAAGCGTCCTTACAAGCTTGGACCCAAGGAGCTGAAAGAATTGAAGAAACAGCTCGATGAACAAGAGCGTCTGGGTCTGATCAGACCGAGTTCATCTCCATGGGGTTGTGGTGTTCTTTTTGTCCAGAAGAAGGATGGCACGGACCGACTTTGTGTCGACTACCGCCCATTGAACAAGAAGACAATAAAGAACAAGTATCCACTTCCCAACATCAGTGAGCTATTCGAGCAACTTAAAGGTGCTAAAGTCTTCTCCAAGCTTGACCTTCGCATGGGTTATCATCAGATTCGCATTCGTGAAGAAGATATTCCCAAGACAGCATTCAGAACAAGCTTTGGTTCTTATGAATATATTGTCATGTCTTTCGGCCTTGTCAATGCTCCTCCAACACTCTCTCGAATGATGAACTTCATCTTCAACCCCTATACCAATGAATTCGTCCTGGTGTATCTCGATGATATCTTGGTCTTCTCCAAGAATAAGAAGGATCATGCCAAACATTTGCGATTGGTGCTCGACAAGCTCAAAGAGTATCAATTCTATGCGAAGTTTTCCAAATGTGAGTGTTGGCTGGATGAAGTTCTTTACCTTGGTCATATCATCTCTGCCAAGGGCATCACTGTTAATCCCGAGAAGGTGTCCGCAATTGTGAATTGGGAACCTCCTCAGAATGTCAAGCAGCTCCGCAGTTTCCTTGGTCTTGCAAGCTATTGCCGAAGATTCGTTGAGAATTTCTCTAAGATTGCAAAGCCTCTTTCCAACCTCCTCTAGAAGCATGTGAAGTATGTCTGGACTCCTGAGTGTGACATTGCGTTCAACACTCTCAAAGAGAAACTCGTCACAGCTCCTGTCTTAACTCCTCCTGACGAATCCAAGCCATTCGAAGTTTTCTGTGATGCTTCTCCTCAAGGTCTCGGTGTTGTGTTAATGCAAGAGAAGAAAGTTATGGCCTATACCTCTCGTCAGTTGAAGCCCAACGAAAATAACTACCCCACTCACGATCTTGAGTTGGCGGCAGTTGTCCATGCATTAATAACATGGAGACATCTCTTGTTGGGAAGAAAAGTGGACATATTCACCGATCACAAGAGTCTCAAGTACATCTTCACTCAGCCCAACCTCAACCTCAGGCAAACTCGATGGGTCGAAATGATTCAAGAGTACAATCCGAGTATTGAATATACTCCAGGAAAGGCCAACGTCATTGCAGATGCTTTGAGCAGGAAGGCTTATTGCAACAGCGTAATCCTCAAGCCCTTCCAACCGGACCTTTGTGAAGCTTTCCGCAAATTGAATCTCCAAGTTGTTCCTCAAGGATTTCTTGCCAACCTCCTAGTCTCTCCTACTTTGGAAGATCAAATTCGTGAGGCACAACTTCTTGATGCCATGGTGAAGAAGGTGAAACATGGGATTGACAAGGGTCTGTCCAAATACAAGTGCTATCGCATTGATGACCGAGACACTTTATTCTTCGAGGACCGGATTGTGGTTCCTAAAGGTGGTCTAAGGAAAGTCATTATGAATGAGGCACACAATTCTCTTCTTTCCATTCATCCTGGAAGTATGAAGATGTACCATGACCTCAAGCAGTCGTATTGGTGGACTCGAATGAAGCGAGAAATCGCTCAATTCATGAACGAATGTGATGTCTACCGAAGGGTGAAAGTAGAACACTAACGACCAGCTGGTCTCCTCCAACCTCTTGCTATTCCAGAATGGAAGTTTGATCATATCGAAATGGACTTCGTGACTGGATTTCCAAAGTCCAAGCGCGGAAATGATGCTATCTTTGTTGTCATCGACAAGCTTTCAAAAGTGGCTCATTTCCTTCCAATCAAAGAATCTATCACAGCAGCTCAGTTGGCAGAGCTATACACCTCCAGGATTGTCTCCTTGCACGGCATTCCATAATTGATTTCTTCAGATCGTGGAAGCATCTTCACATCTAAGTTCTGGGACTCCTTCCAGAAGGCCATGGGCACCAACATTCGCTTCAGCATAGCTTTCCATCCTCAAACTAGTGGCCAAGTCGAGCAAGTCAATCAAATCCTTGAAGATATGCTCAGGGCTTGTGTCATTTCCTTTGGCATGAAGTGGGAAGATTGTCTTCCATATGCCGAGTTCTCATACAACAACAGCTTCCAAGCGAGTTCGGGCAAGGCCCCATTCGAGATTCTGTATGGCAGAAAGTGTCGTACTCCTCTCAATTTGTCAGAGACTGGTGAACGCCAACTTCTTGGCAATGACTTAATCACAAAGGCTGAAGAAATGTGTAAAGTCATCCATGAAAATCTCAAAGCCGTGCAATCGCGCCAGAAGAGTTACTATGATAGCAAGCACCGTGACTTGGCTTTCGAGATCGAAGACCATGTCTACCTCCGCGTATCTCCAATGAAAGGCACTCATCGCTTTGGTATCAAAGGGAAGCTTGCCCCAAGATACGTGGGTCCTTTCAAGATCATTGGCAAAAGAGGCGACCTTGCCTATCAACTTGAGCTTCCCTCCAACTTCGCGAACGTGCACGATGTGTTCCACGTGTCACAGCTTCGCAAGTGCTTCAAGACTCCTGAGCGCACCATCAACTTCGAAGAGATTGATCTCCAAGAAGATCTGTCTTATCATGAGCACCCCGTTGCTATTCTTGAAGAAACTGAGTGCAAGACTCGCAACAAGGCAATCAAATTCCTGAAAGTGAAGTGGTCACACCATTCCGACCGAGAAGCCACCTGGGAGCGCGAGGACCACCTCCGTTCCGAATATCCGGAGTTCTTTCAGTCCTAGATCTCGGGACGAGATCCTCTCGTAGTGGTGGAGTGTTGTAACACCCCGGATGTGACTTTCCATATTTGTAACTCCAACTCTTGCCATTTTCGGCTATGTGTTATGATATTCCCTCCGTGGTTGGGTTTTGTCTTCGTTTTGCATTTTTTCCATGTCATGCATCTCATATCATGTCATCATGTGCATCTCATTTGCATACGTGTTCGTCTCAGCTCATATCATGTCATCATGTGCATCTCTTTGCATACAATGTTCCTGGCAAACTGTTTACATGTTATTCAATTTTGCCAAGGTTGTTTTAGTTGATCCATACATTCTATGAACTTGCTCTTGCCATGGTTAGCTTCATGAACATGTCTTCTTGCTGTAGGTATGCTTGTTTTGTCTTGCATTGCTTTGTGATGAGTGAATCGAGCTCACAAAGATGCCTTCATAATTCTGTTAATGCCATGCTCTGTTTTCTGCCAAGTCTGAAGCCTGTTAACGAAACTTGCTATGTTTACATGGGTGCCATCTTATCTTCTGATCCTTTTTGGCTCATGGTCAGTAAGGGACTTTTGTTCTATGCATTTAGTAGATTCATTTCATGCCTTGTTTTGCTATGATAAGTTCCTGTAGCATGTTGATTGCTTGCTCTGAACATTGCTTCCTGATGTTATTTCTGGCATGTTCAGTATTTTCACCAAGTCTGTGAAGCTGATATCTTTTGCACTTTTGCTATGCTTGTTTGAACCTGTTATTTTGTGATCTAGCCATAGCTCAGTGTTCATCTTTTGTCAAGCATCTCTTGTAAATCACTGCCATATGCTTTGTTGCTATGTTGGGGTGCTGTAGCATAGTTACTTGATGTATTCTAAGTGACATCATGCTGTTAATCGCAGAATTGTGTCATCCTTGTTTTGCTTGCCATTCGCAAACCGTGCATCCGTTTCCGGTGATCTTTATATCGATTTCGACCGAAATCATCTCATATTTCCAGTGGCATACTTGGTTTACCAAGTTGATGCCTTGTTCATCCTTTTTCTTCCGGAGCACGCACATGCATCGCATATCACATCTCGCATATCATGCATATATTGCATCATGTTGCTTGTGCATTTCCCGTGATTGATTGTGGTTCCATTGCTTGTGTTCTTGCTGTGGGTAGAGCCGAGAGAAGAGTTCATGAACGAGGAACCTATTGAGTACGCTTACAAGGATCAAGCTTTCGACAACTCTGAGAACCTTGCAGGCAAGATGACCATACCCTCGAAATCACTTCTATCTTTGCTTTGCTAGTTGTTCGCTCTATTGCTATGCTGCGCTACCTACCACTTGCTATATCATGCCTCCCATGTTGCCATGTAAAGCCTCTAACCATCCTTTCCTAGCAAACCGTTGCTTGGCTAAGTTATCGCTTTTGCTCAGCCCTTCTTATAGCGTTGCTAGTTGCAGGTGAAGTTGAAGTTGGTTCTGTAAGGGCATATTTATCCCTAAGATGTTTTGGTGATTGATGACAATGCTTTTGCGGACTAATCGTGTGCGTTGAGTGTTTTTCAGAGATTCATCATTTTGGCACGAGACGATTCCCTCCCCTCGGAGCTTGAAGCGAAGACGGTGTAGTCCTTTCGGGTTAGTTTGGTGGACTAGTTTCATAGGGATCACCGTACTATCAAGAGGGGGTCCGTTTTGGAAAGGCTAGGGCGGAATCATCACGTACACTTCCTTTGCCCCTCCCTCCGAGCCTTTCCGTTTCGATGATGGGCTTGTTTCTCTTCTCATTGTGCCCTCTCTGGTCCCAGCGGTAGTACCGCGGGCCAGAGCGGTAGTACCGCTTGGGTGCTACAAGCGGTAGTACCGCTCTGGAGCGGTAGTACCGCCCAGAGCAGTAGTACCGCTAGTAGCCCCCATGTGTGTACTAACTCTGGTCCCAGCGGTAGTACCGCGGGACGGAGCGGTAGTACCGCTTGGGTGCCACAAGCGGTAGTACCGCTCTGGGAGCGGTAGTACCGCTCCAGAGCAGTAGTACCGCTAGTAGCCCCAAGCCGTAGTACCACGGTGGTCTCGTGCTAGTACCGCCTCGATTCGAGGGCTCTTTTTTCGTGTCGGGTTTTACGGTACTGGCCGCGGCTGTGGGGGGCCGTAGTACCGCTCCTGTGCGGTAGTACTGCGATGAGGAGCGGTAGTACCGCTTATAGTGGCAAGCGGTAGTACCGCGATGAGGAGCGGTAGTACCGCTTATAGTGGCAAGCGGTAGTACCGCTGGCAAAGTGGTAGTACCGCTCTCTTCGGGGCAGAAGTGGGGTAACGGTTGGTTTGTTCCCCCCACTATATAAAGGGGTCTTCTTCCCCAAAGTTGACTTACCTCTTCCCCCAAAAGCTCCATTGTTGCTCCAAGCTCCATTTTCGCCCGATCTCTCTCCCTAGCCAATCAAACTTGTTGATTTGCTCGGGATTGGTTGAGAAGGCCACGATCTACACTTCCACCAAGAGAAATTTGATTCCCCCCACTTATCCCTAGCGGATCTTGTTACTCTTGGGTGTTTGAGCACCCTAGACGGTTGAGGTCACCGCGGAGCCATAGTCCATTGTGGTGAAGCTTTGTGGTGTCGTTGGGAGCCTCCAATTAAGTTGTGGAGATTTCCCCAACCTTGTTTGTAAAGGTCCGGTCGCCGCCTTCAAGGGCACCATTGTGGAATCACGGCATCTCGCATTGTGTGAGGGCGTGAGGAGAATACGGTGGCCCTAGTGGCTTCTTGGGGAGCATTGTGCCTCCACACCGCTCCAACGGAGACGTACTTCCCCTCAAAAGGAAGGAACTTCGGTAACACATCCTCGTCTTCTCCGGCTCCACTCTTGGTTATCTCGTTCCTTTACTTTCGCAAGTTTTCTCGTGTTATATTTCTTACTTGCTTGCGTTCTTGTTGTCGTTGCATCATATAGGTTGCTCACTTAGTTGCATATCTAGACAACCTATTTTGATGCAAACTTTAATTTGGTAAAGAAAAGCTAAAAATTGTTAGTTGCCTATTCACCCCCCCCCTCTAGTCAACTATATCGATCCTTTCAATTGGTATCAGAGCCTCGTCTCTTTATTAAGGACTTTACCGTCCAAAGAGTATGGTTGACGTCATAGACGGTGCGGAGGAGCACTCCGGTGAGAATCCAGTCTCGTCTACGGGAGATGGGGGAACCGCGGTCTCTCGTGAGGAATTCAATGTGGCGTTGGACACATTGAAAACCTCCATGACGACCAAGGTCGAAAGCATGTTGAATAAATTCCTAGAAGGGCTTAAACTTACCACCGCACCGTTGAAAGTGGGTGATCCCGCTAACAAGGTGACGGATGCTACCTCTGACAAGGGGGAAGCTTCTAGCGAGAAGGCTCCTTGTTCTAGTGATAAAAATGGGACCGGCATCTTTGCCCATGTGGAACCTCCACCTGTCTATGGTGGACCGCTCCCTTCCACTCATTTGAATCATGCCGGCCCGGCCCCTAAGATTGAGAAGAATGTAGATTTTGATTCTTGGGTCTATCGTTTTAAGCGTCATTTAAATCATGTGAACACTAACCTTTGGAGAATCATTGAAGAGGGTTTTTATCCGCATGACCGAAGTAACTTCACTCCAAGAGAAGTTGTGGATCATCAATTCAATGAGAATGCTCTCTTCATCATCCAAGAAGCAATCCCACCCGAAGATCTTCCTCATCTCCGGCCTTACACCGTGGCCAAAGATGCTTGGCTCCAAGTTGTTTCCCTCTATCGGGGAAGTGCTAGCATTCAACGCTCCAACTATGAAGTGGTGCAAGATGAAGCCGACGAGTTTGCAATGAAAGAAGATGAAGAACCTCGTGAGCTTTTTCGGAGAGTAACCAAACTCGCGGTCTCTCTCCGAGATCATGGAAGTAAGGACACAGATGACAATTGGATCAAGCGCAAATTCCTCAAGGCAATGATGCCCTACCACAAAGCCATGTCCTCCGTAATTCGTCAAAGGCCGGACTTCCACACCTTATCGTCAAGTGAAGTGTTGGATGAATTTGTTGCTATGAGCATCTTGGACAAGACCGCCGACAATGCGGTTCTTCGTTCTCAAAGAGTAAAGAAGCCCAACCTTGCTTTAAAGGCCAAGGTTAGTATGGAGGAAGAGGATGAAGAGGAAGAAGAGGAGGGCAACCTCGAAGATACGAAGTATGCCTATCATGAACACATGGCTCTTGCTTCAAGGCAATTTTGGAGCAAGAAGAACACAAGGCCAAACTTCAACAAGAGCAATTTAAGTGGCGCAAAGGGCAAGCAACGGATGAGGACTTGCTTCAATTGTGGAAATGTGAGCCACTTTGTTGCGGAGTGCCCTTACGAGAAGAGGGAAGACAATGGTGGCAAGCTCATTAGAAAAGACAAGGCCAAGTCGTTCCCCAACAAGAGCAACTTCACCAAGAAGACTCCTCCCAAGGCGTTGGTGGTACAAGAAGAGTACAATGAGGATGATGACGATGATGAAGATGGTGAGTCGGTTGCCATGGCCTCCGTTGCCATTGCGAAGACTCCACGGGTGTCTCTCTTCGACTCCCCCAATGAGAACATCACCGCCAAGTGCCTCATGGCTAAAGCCACCAATAAGGTAACCTCCAACATCAAAACTACCATCATTAATCATCCTTCTGTGATGGATAGCATTGATGAACATGAGGGGACAAATGTGGAGGAAAATGAGTTTGAGATCTTTATGGGTAAACTCAAGGGTAAATCCAAGAAGCACTTCGTTGCTCTCTTGGAACAACTTGGTGAAGCCAATGACATGATCGAGGCTCACCAAGATACCATCTCTAAGATGGAGGGGCATAGTCGTGACTATGCCGATGAGATTTCGGATCTTTCCAATGCTCTTGACGAAGAGCGTGGTCTTCGTTTGGCTCTTGAGGAGTCATACAACGATGATCATGCTAAGTTAAAGAAAGATCTTGATCATGCTCTTGTTGTGTCTCGTGTGCTAAACTCCGAGAAGGCAAAACTTGGGGTTGATCTTGCTAGACTTAAAGAGGAGTTTGACATTCTCGACAAGGCTCACAAGGTCTTGAAGGGTGCTCATGCTAGCCTCAAGGAGTCTCATGATCAACTCCAAGTAATGCTAACTAAGGAGAAAGCCACTTTTCCTCATATGGTGCTAATTGATAATGCAAATGCTACTAACCCTTGTTGTGAACATGTGCATCTTGTTGAGGAGAATGCTAAGTTGAAGGAGCAACTTGAGAAAGGCCTTGTGTCATGCATACAAGGTGAGAAGAACCTCAACGACCTTTTGAGAAACCAAAAGGAAGTTGTAGCCAAGGAGGGGATTGGGTTCGCTCCCAAGCCCAAGAACAAGAAGAAGAATGACAAGACCAAACAACCTCCCCCTCTCAAGCAAACTTTTGTGAAAGAGAGAGAGGGTACTTCCAAGGAGAAGAAGAACAATGCGAAGGGTGACGGTGTCAAGAAGGGCAATTCCACCCCCATCCAACAAAGCCGGCGACTTTAATCCTTCTTATGTGTTATGTCGTGCAAGTGATGGGCATGTTTATGCAAAATTTGTTGGTTCTCCTCATGAGTATATTGAATGGTCCATTTGGGTTCCTAAGACCCTTGTTACTAACATCAAAGGACCATTACAAAATGGGTACCTAAAACCAAGCATTGATCTCTTGTAGGTGTTTGCTTCCGGTGGGGGATCATGGTTGCTCGATAGTGGAGCTACAAATCATATGACCGGAAGCAAGGACTTGGTGGTGGACGTGCACAAGATTCCATCTATGCCCGCCAATGTCGAGTGGGGTGATGCCTCGTCTTCTAAGGTATTGGGACTCGGCAAAGTTGTCATTTCTCATGATCTCACGATCGAGAAGGTCATGCTAGTTGAGTCCCTTGCATACAATTTACTTTCCGTTCGTCAACTTGCTATCATGGGCTTCGCCACTTTCTTTGATATTGATACCGTGGCCCTCTTGTGGAGCAAGACTCTTAAAGTAGCCTTTGTTGGGCATGTCGAGAACGGTCTCTATGTGATTAACTTTTCGGAGCGACCCACTAAGACCGCGACATGCCTAATGGCTAAAGTTGACGTGGGATGGCTTTGGAATCGCCGTTTAGCCCATGTCAATATAAGATCTTTGCAAAGTCTTCTCAAGGGGGACCATGTCCGTGGACTAACGAACGTTAGTTTTGCTAAAGATCGTGCTTGCAGTGCTTGTATCGAAGGAAAGCTTCATGAGAAGGCTCACCCTCCCACGACTCTCATTTACTCGAAGAGGCCCTTGGAGCTCCTTCATTTGGATCTCTTTGGGCCTCCATCCTTTAATAGTCTTGGGGGTAGAAAATATTGCTTGGTAATTGTGGATGACTATTCTAGATACACTTGGGTGTATTTTTTCAAGAGGAAGAGTGAGACCCAACAAACAGTCATTGACTTTGCAAATGAAGCCCAACGTCAACACAATGCAAAGATCTTGACTATAAGAAGTGACAACGGCACCGAGTTCAAGAACTACACCCTGGATGAGTTTCTTAGTGATGAGGGGATCAAGCATCAATATTCCGCACCTTACACCCCTCAACAAAATGGTGTTGCGGAGAGGAAGAACCGGACGTTGATGGATGCGGCAAGGACCATGATGGCGGAGTTCAAGTCTCCATACAACTTTTGGGCCAAAGCCATCAACACCGCGTGTCATGCTTCAAATCGGCTCTATCTCCGCAAAGGCTTGAACAAGACTCCATATGAGATACTCACCGGTAACAAGCCCAACCTCAAGTACTTTCGGGTGTTCGGGTGTAAGTGTTTCATTCTCAAGAAAGGTGTTCGTTTGTCTAAATTTGAGACTAGAGCTCATGAGGGCATATTTGTTGGTTATGCTACAAACTCCCATGCTTACCGTGTTCTCAATAAGTCCACAGGACTTATTGAGGAGACGTGTAACATGGAGTTTGATGAGAATAACGGCTCCCAAGTGGAGCGAAGTGGTACTTGTGATGTAGGTGATGAAATTCCTCCCCAAGCCATAAGAAGAATGGGTGTTGGATATATCCTGCCCATTGAGGAACCCCTTGTGGCCGAAGGAGAAGGACAATGCTCCACTCAAGTGGAGCCATCACCAACCCAAGACCCACACGCTTCCAAAGAACAAAGTGAAGGCCCTCAACCTCATGAACAAGATCAAGGGCAAGATCAACCTCAAGATGGTGGGGATCCACCAAATGATGCCCAAGGTCAAGTTCCTCCCCTCGAGCAAGTTCAAGATCAAGAACAAGCTCAAGACGACACTCAAGATGATCAAGTAACCCCTCCTCACTTCACTTCCGAGGAGGAATTGGAGCGTCGTGCCGCTAAGATCGCTTCCAAGCTCACCACCAAAGGTCATCTCATGGAGAATGTGGTTGGAAGCCTAAGAAAGGGGGTAAGCACTCGTAGACAATTAGCAAACTATTGTGAACATCATGCGTTTGTTTCTTGTGTCGAACCCCAAAAGGTTTATGAAGCACTCGAGGACCCGGATTGGCTCAACGCCATGCATGAAGAACTCAACAACTTCGAACATAACCAAGTGTGGAAGTTTGTGCCAAGGCCAACCGGAAATCATAATGTCATTGGAACCAAGTGGATATTCAAGAACAAGTAAGACGCTCATGGAATCATTGTTCGCAACAAGGCTCGTTTGGTGGCACAAGGATACTCCCAAGTCGAGGGTATCGACTACGGTGAAACCTTTGCCCCCGTCGCTCGCCTTGAATCTATTCGTTTGTTGATTGCCTATGCTTCTCATCGTAATTTCACATTGCAACAAATGGATGTGAAAAGTGCTTTTCTTAATGGTCCCATAAATGAGTTGGTATATGTCAAACAACCCCCCGGGTTCGAAGATCCCTATTTCCCCGATCATGTGTATCAACTCCATAAGGCGCTCTATGGCCTTAAACAAGCCCCACGTGCGTGGTATGAGCATCTTACGGAGTTGTTACAAGATCATGGATTCGAAATCGGGAAAATCGACCCCACTCTTTTTACTAAGAAGGTCAAAGGGGAGTTGTTTGTGTGCCAACTATATGTTGATGATATTATTTTTGGTTCCCCTAACAAAGCCTTCAATGAAGAATTTGCCACTCTCATGACCTCAAAGTTTAAGATGTCTATGATGGGAGAGTTGAAGTTCTTTCTCGGATTCGAAATCAAACAAAGAAGAGAAGGAACCTTCATCAACCAAGCCAAATACACTCAAGACATGCTAAAGAGATTCAAGCTAAGTGATGTCAAGCCGGCTTCCACTCCAATGCCCACCAAGTGCCAACTTGACATTGATCCCAATGGTAAAGCGGTGGATCAAAAGGCATATCGCTCTATGGTTGGATCCTTGCTTTACCTTTGTGCATCTAGACCGGATATCATGTTGAGTGTGGGAATATGTGCACGGTTTCAAGCCGCACCTAAGGAAAGCCACTTTGTGGCGGTCAAGCGAATCTTTCGATATTTGGCTCATACCCCAAACTTTGGCCTATGGTACCCAAGAGGAGCAAACTTCAAGCTTGTAGGTTATTCGGACTCCGATTGGGCGGGAGACAAAGTGGATAGGAAGTCCACTTCCGGAGGGTGCCAATTTCTTGGTTGCTCTTTGGTAAGTTGGTCTTCTAAAAAGCAAAGTTGTGTGTCTCTCTCGTCCACCGAAGCGGAGTATGTGGCGGCCGGAAGTTGTTGTGCACAACTCTTATGGATGAGGCAAACTTTAATGGATTACGGTGTCATTTGTGACAAAGTGCATCTTTGGTGTGACAATGAAAGTGCTATCAAGATTTATCTCAACCCGGTGCAACACTTCAAGACAAAGCATATTGAGATTCGGTATCACTTCATCCGGGATCATATTAGGCGAGGGGAGATCGAGCTCAACTATGTCAACACTCATGATAACCTTGCAGATATTTTCATGAAGCCATTGGATGAAGCAACATTTCGCGAGTTAAGGCATGAGCTAAATATCATTGATTCGAGCAATGTGGTTTCAACCTTTGCACACCCCTCACATTCATTGTGCATTCTTGTCTAGGTGTAGGCATGGACGTAGGGGGAGTGTTGTTCTCTCAATGAACTTTCCCTCCCCCCACAATGCATAAACTGATCTCACTCTTTCACATTAGCCATTTTTTATGGTACTTGTGCTTCAAAGACGAGCTTTGGTCATGGGCCCAAGGATAATTCTTCGCGGTGCCATACCAAGTGACTCAAACATAGGTGGCCTCGGCCACCGCCCTCTCATATAGAGGCGTGTGATTCTTGTTCTCTTGCTAGTGCTCTTGTTGGTCTTCTTGCCGTTGTTTCCCGTCTTTCGTTTTGCACCATATGTGTTGAGTCTGGTTTGAGTTGCGCTGGGTGGTACTACTGTTGTGAAGGTACGGTACTACCGCTTATGTGGCTAAGCGGTACTACCGCCCATCACCACGGTACTACCGCTGAGGGGCGGGGCCAGGGGGTTAAGTCGTGGGCAGGGGTGGTTTCCTCCACCCCATACCCATTTGCTTCGTCCCCTAGTTCCTCTTCCTCTCTCTCCAACGCCATCTCGCCGCGGGAAGGCACCGGCGGCCCTCCGTCTCCGGACCATTACTCTCCATTTCCTTTGGTGGAGTCGATCCCCACCTCGTCCTCTTGCCATGAATGCCAGTATTGCCCCCGTTCCTCTTCTCTTCTTGTCTAGTTTTCAGATCTCGCGTTTTAGGGGCAATAGTGGTTGCATCTCTAGATTTTTGGCCAAATCTAGGCTTGAGTAGGTTGGAGAAGGCAACTAGACTCTTTGGATTGATGTTTGGTAGGTTTATTTTTGAATTTGGCATCCCCGGTAGTGTCGGATCTGACCACGGCAGTAGGGATCCGCCGTGCCCCGTCTCGGGCGGTACTACCGCCCATCTGGCACGGTACTACCGCTGGAGCGGTACTACCGCCCGTATGGCGCGGTACTGCTGCTGAGCAGGCACGGTACTACCGCTGGATGCCCAGTTCCATTGTTTCGTACCACATGTTGATCCATATTTGTTGTGTTTATTTGGTTTTGATCGTTCCTTCTTGTTGTTTCTTGTGTCCGTGTGTTTGGTTCCAGGTGATGAACATCCTGAGCAGCAAGTCCGCCGTGTCAACCCCGGGCGTTCAACGTCGAAGCGGTACCGCTCATCTGAGACTGCAGGTGGTTCTTCCAGTGCTCCACAGCCGGCAGGGGGTGCTTCCTCAAGTGCTAATCCTCCTCGCAAGAAGAAGATTGCCAGCCGACCCAAGCCAAGTGGCAAGAAAGTGACTGAGATGTCTAGCAAGGAATTCTGGGACAGGCGTCGGCGCAACCCCTATGAGGAAGACCAAGAACCCAATCTTGTCAATCGCCCGTTCTGGAACCGGTTTCAGTATGCCACATACTTTGATGTGATCAAGGCTAAGAAGAACCTCTTTGTCAATGTTCATTCCATCAACACGGATGCTATGGAGAAGGACCTTGAGTACTTTGGTGATGCCCTTCAGATGTGCTCTCAATTGAACATTCTCAGGATCATGCAGTTCAACAAGGACTTTGATGCAGATTTGCTGGCACAGTTCTTTGCCACTGTTCACCTAGGAACTGATGCAGACAGGACTCTGACTTGGATGACAAATGGAAAGGTGCTAGCTGTCAAGTGGCAGGCCTTCATGGGGCTGCTTGAGGTGGAAGATCAAGGGCTCGAGACTCCAGTTGGTTTTCGTCCTCACCAAAATGTTACCTCCACTCACAAGCAAGCTCTCTGGCCCTACTGTACTCGGAAGGTCAACCCTGAGACCAGGAAGGAAACCTATGAGTTGTCTACCTATCTGGACATCCTTCACCGTATCTTCCGCGAGACTCTCTTCCCTCGTATTGGGAATCTGGACATGGTACACTCTTATCTTGTGGACATGCTTCTCTTCTGCCAGTGTGAGAAGGAAGCAAACACCGGCGAGTCCCTGGACATCTCTCATGTCATGTGGTCTGAGCTTCTGGCGGCTGTTTCTGAGCGCAAGTGCCCAATTTATGGTCCGTTCATTATGTTGCTTATTGAGAGGGCCTGGAGACATACCTATCCTGAGGAGCAGCTGGAAACTGGAGAGTTGGTCTCTCATGAGATCAAGCGTCTGAGGAAGAAGGATAATTGGGGTAGATCTGGAGCTCCATCTTCTGCTGCTGCCATGGAGATCGAGGACGAGGCTGATGCCGGTGATGATGATGAGGATTATGTGCCTCCTGGGACAGAGCCTTCTGCGGCAGAGCCCTCTTGGGCAAAGAAGCTCAAACACAAGATGAAGAAGCTGTTCTGCATGGAGTCTCACGGTCAGTACTTGACTCATGTGGCTGAGAAGAAGGCAAGGGGACGTCATAAGGAGCTTATGCGTCAGATGGGTGCGACCGTCACCAGCGGCTCTGAGGGTCAGATTACTGAGGAGGAGGAGTGGATCCAGCAGCACTGTCCGTGGACTGATTCAGATGCCGAGCAGTTTCCGGGCGAGGACGGCAGTGCAGATGATCATGCAGAGTCCTGATGTTCGAGATCTCAGCATGCTCTCACCTGGAGCTGTAGGTTAGCTCTTTGCCCCTTTTGGTGTCTCGATGCCAAAGGGGGAGAGAGTTTAGGGATTTGCGTCATTGTGTTGCGAGTGTGTCTTTGCCTTTGTGCTTTCGTTGTGTGCTACCTTGTGCTTTGCTTGGACCTTGTGCTTTGCTTGGTTTTGTGTTCAGTGAGACTTTAGTTCGAGTCATATGGTGTGAGACATATGCTACCCTATCCTTATCATATCTTTATCTTTGTCTCTAGTCATTTGATATCTCATGAGTTATATGCTTCATTATGTTATATATCCTGCTATCTTGTATCTCGCTTAGGTTGTTGGTCTCTAAAATACAGGGGGAGTGTTGATCCTAGTATGTGTGTCGTGCAGTCCAAAGCACTTATCTTGATGGCACACATCTAGGGGGAGCCCGTCTATATTTTAGAGATTTGGGGTTTGCTTATGTCCTTTGTCTTTTCCCAGTTGTGCAAATCCCGTATTGTCATCAATCCACCAAAAAGGGGGAGATTGTAAGGGCATATTTATCCCTAAGATGTTTTGGTGATTGATGACAATGCTTTTGCGGACAAATCGTGTGCGTTGAGTGTTTTTCAGAGATTCATCCTTTTGGCACGAGACGATCCCTCCCCTCGGAGCTTGAAGCGAAGACGGTGTAGTCCTTTCGGATTAGTTTGGTGGACTAGTTTCATAGGGATCACCGTACTATTAAGAGGGGTCCGTTTTGGAAAGGCTAGGGCGGAATCATCACGTACACTTCCTTTGCCCCTCCCTCCGAGCCTTTCCGTTTCGATGATGGGCTTGTTTCTCTTCTCATTGTGCCCTCTCTGGTCCCAGCAGTAGTACCGCGGGCCAGAGCGGTAGTACCGCTTGGGTGCTAAAAGCGGTAGTACCGCTCTGGAGCGGTAGTACCGCCCAGAGCAGTAGTACCGCTAGTAGCCCCCATGTGTGTACTAACTCTGGTCCCAGCGGTAGTACCGCTGGACGGAGCGGTAGTACCGCTTGGGTGCCACAAGCGGTAGTACCGCTCTGGGAGCGGTAGTACCGCTCCAGAGCAGTAGTACCGCTAGTAGCCCCAAGCCGTAGTACCGCGGTGGTCTCGTGCTAGTACCGCCTCGATTCGAGGGCTCTTTTTTCGTGTCGGGTTTTACGGTACTGGCCGCGGCTGTGGGGGGCCGTAGTACCGCTCCTGTGCGGTAGTACCGCCCTCCACCGTGGTAGTACCGCTGTGGGCCAAGCGGTAGTACCGCGATGAGGAGCGGTAGTACCGCTTATAGTGGCAAGCGGTAGTACCGCTGGCACAGCGGTAGTACCGCTCTCTTCGGGGCAGAAGTGGGGTAACGGTTGGTTTGTTCCCCCCACTATATAAAGGGGTCTTCTTCCCCAAAGTTGACTTACCTCTTCCCCCAAAAGCTCCATTGTTGCTCCAAGCTCCATTTTCGCCCGATCTCTCTCCCTAGCCAATCAAACTTGTTGATTTGCTCGGGATTGGTTGAGAAGGCCACGATCTACACTTCCACCAAGAGAAATTTGATTCCCCCCACTTATCCCTAGCGGATCTTGTTACTCTTGGGTGTTTGAGCACCCTAGACGGTTGAGGTCACCGCGGAGCCATAGTCCATTGTGGTGAAGCTTTGTGGTGTCGTTGGGAGCCTCCAATTAAGTTGTGGAGATTGCCCCAACCTTGTTTGTAAAGGTCCGGTCACCGCCTTCAAGGGCACCAATAGTGGAATCACGGCATCTCGCATTGTGTGAGGGCGTGAGGAGAATACGGTGGCCCTAGTGGCTTCTTGGGGAGCATTGTGCCTCCACACCGCTCCAACGGAGACGTACTTCCCCTCAAAAGGAAGGAACTTCGGTAACACATCCTCGTCTTCTCCGGCTCCACTCTTGGTTATCTCGTTCCTTTACTTTCGCAAGTTTTCTCGTGTTATATTTCTTACTTGCTTGCGTGCTTGTTGTCATTGCATCATATAGGTTGCTCACTTAGTTGCATATCTAGACAACCCATTTTGATGCAAACTTTAATTTGGTAAAGAAAAGCTAAAATTGTTAGTTGCCTATTCACCCCCCCCCCCTCTAGTCAACTATATCGATCCTTTCAGGTTCCATGTTGGAACATGGATATTTTGGAATATCACAATATCTCTTATTTAATTAATGCATCTATATATTTGGTAAAGGGTGGAAGGCTCGGCCTTATGCCTGGTGTTTTGTTCCACTCTTGCCTCCCTAGTTTCCGTCATACCGGTGTTATGTTCCTTGATTTTGCGTTCCTTACGCGGTTGGGTGATTTATGGGACCCCCTTGACAGTTTGCCTTGAATAAAACTCCTCCAGCAAGGCCCAACCTTGGTTTTACATTTGCCTACCTAAG
>NC_057805.1:405690569-405719238 GCF_018294505.1 Triticum aestivum | reverse complement strand
GAACCGAGCAGCCTGCGGGGCCACCTCGGGGAAACTCGAGGCCTGGTTTTACTCGTAGCTTGACTTATCCGGTGTGCCCTGAGAACGAGATATGTCCAGCTCCTATCGGGATTTGTCGGCACATCGGGCGGCTTTGCTGGTCTTGTTTTACCATTGTCGAAATGTCTTGTAAACCGGGATTCCGAGACTGATCGGGTCTTCCCGGGAGAAGGTTTATCCTTCGTTGACCGTGAGAGCTTATAATGGGCTAAGTTGGGACACCCCTGCAGGGTATTATCTTTCGAAAGCCATGCCCGCGGTTATGTGGCAGATGGGAATTTGTTAATGTCCGGTTGTAGAGAACTTGACACTTGACTTAATTAAAATACATCAACTGTGTGTGTAGCCGTGATGGTCTCTTTTCGGCGGAGCCCGGGAAGTGAAGACGGTTTGGGTTATGTATGAACGTAAGCAGTTTCAGGATCACTTCTTGATCACTTCTAGCTTCGCGACCGTTGCGTTGCTCCTCTTCTCGCTCTTATTTGCGTATGTTAGCTACCATATATGCTTAGTGCTTGCTGCAGCTCCACCTCATTATCCCATCCTTCCTATAAGCTTAAATAGTCTTGACCTCGCGGGTGTGAGATTGCTGAGTCCTCGTGACTCACAGATTCTACCAAAACAGTTGCAGGTGCCGAGGATACCAGTGCAGTTGACGCAACCGAGCTCAAGTGGGAGTTCGACGAGGAACGTGGTCGTTACTATGTTTCGTGTCCGGATGATCAGTAGTGGAGCCCAGTTGGGACGATCGGGGATCTAGCACTTGGGGTTATCTTCTCTTTTGGATTGGACCGTAGTCGGTCTATGTGTGGATTTTGGATGATGTATGAATTAATTTATGTATTGTGTGAAGTGGCGATTGTAAGCCAACTCTCTTTATCCCATTCTTGTTCATTTCATGGGATTGTGTGAAGATGACCCTTCTTGCGACAATACCTACAATGCGGTTATGCCTCTAAGTCGTGCCTCGACACGTGGGAGATATAGCCGCATCGTGGGCGTTACAGGCACAGGCCGTCGAGGCCGAGGCGCTCCCCGGCAACGCGATGGACGACGTCGTGATGCGCGTCATCGCCAGGTTTGAGCAGACCTTTGGTGCATGGCGCTTGAGCGCCGCGGATCAAGATAGGCATGTCAGCGCCGACAGGCTGCAGCTCGCCGCACAACATGATCGATGGCGCGCCGCAGAGCAAGCTAGGTGCGTTCGCGCCGATAGGCTATGGCTCGCCGCACGGCGAGACCGTTGGAGCACCGCAGAGCGAGAGGCGCGGCGCGCCACACAGCAAGAGCGGATCCATCGGTGCTTGCCTGCTATCGACACGGTGTCGTAGCTGGGTACACGTCCCGTCAGTACCCCCATTCCTCGCCAGGAGTGGGCAGAGGCCCTCAGCGCCATACTTGCACCAGAGGCCAGCCGCGCCGTACTTGCACCGGACGCCCGCCGCGCTGTTCGCATGGGTGCCGTTGTTCGCCTTGTCCGCGGCCCGCTAGATGCCAACGCGCTGGTCAGTAGGCTCGACCGCCTCGTTGGCCCAGGTGTCCACCTGGGCGCAGTAGAGGAACATGGCTGTCGCGTCCTCGAGCTGGTAATCTCCGATGAAATAGCCAACTTGGAGCTCGAGATCGCGCTCCAGATGTACCCCGAGCGTGTCGACCGCTTGGACGAACGCCTACACGAGTTCAGGCAGAGCCAAGAGCTACCCTAGGCAAGGGCTGCTGGTCATGGTCTCATGGACGCGTTTTATTTTCAAAAGTCGTTTCGACGTGGATAGCTATGTATTCATAGCAATCATAGTATTGCTCGGTTTATTGCTCTGTTTCAATGTGTGTACTATGTTTTCCATTCTTATATGTTCTGTTTCAATGTGTGTATATACGCTTTCCATTCTGTATATGTGGATGATAACAGCTAGATTCAAATTAGTATACAAAGCCAGATAGAAAATGGAATTCATAATATATATATTAATTGTTCATTAGATCATCACAGAATATATATATATGTATATATAAAATATCATCACATATATGTGATGATACTTAACTACTAGGTACAATGCATAAAATTGAAAACGAACAATACTAAAACTAATAATCCCTCCTGGGGCCAGTATTCCAGCAGCCCCTCGCCAGCAGCTCCCTGGTGCGCAGCGTCTTCCCAGTGCGGAGGCAGTACTCTGACTCCTCCGCCTCGCAGCGCTTAACGTACCGATCTGCCTCTTGGCAGACGCGTGCGGCCGATCTTGCCATTTCGTTGGGCGCCCATCAGAGCTCCTCGTCGGTGGCATGCTGGAGCTTATCAGGACACCCCCACGCAGCGACGAGGCGCCCAACGCCTATGACCTTCCTCGCGAAGTACCGTCTTCATACACCTCCTCGGCACGACGACGCGCCCGCCCCCAAAGCTTCGCCGCCTCCCTTTTCCAGGCGGCATCACGGGCTTCACAGGCCGCCTGGTACCTGGCTTCCTCCTCCGCCATCTCCTTCTTGAACGCCACTTGCCTAGCTTTCTCAGCCGGCGACAGCGACTTCCACAGACAAAGATTGTACTGGCCCCAAAACCAATCCAAAGTTGGGGGGTCCGGCGCAACCTCGTCAGGCGGCACGTAGGGGTCCTCCTCGCTGCTAATCGAGTGAGCATCCTCGGGGGGCGGCGACTCCTCGTCGGTGCGTGGGCAGACCGGCGGCGCCATGGCAGAGATTTGAGAGAGAGAGAGAGAGAGAGAGAGAGGGCGACCGAGGGGAGGATGTAGATGAGAATGCAGGCGGGACGACATGAGAAAGGTAGTATTTATTGGCGGCCAGAATCTAGATCGACGGGAACATTACACACGCCGGTCGCTGGAATTTACGAGTGCTGTAGTTTGAATTACACACAATTCCCACAGCAAGTCTGTGTGTGAACATAATAGCTGACGGTTTCCAATACAGAACTGTGTCTGATTAATGATCCGCGCCAATCAACTACCAAACCTCGAGCCGCGAGATAGAGTGCCAATCGTGTGGGGGCCGGTTGTCTTGCCAGATCTATACATTTTCTTTTTTGAACATCAGATATTTACATCTTCTGATGATTTTTTAACTCGCACAGAAGTACACAAAAATATGATTTTTCAAACCGTTTTGGTTAGGCGTTGCATGTAGATGTAGTTCAAATTTGAATTACGGCCACTAAATGGTTAGAAAATCACTTAAATGTCTTTAAAAGGTCAAATGACCCCTGAAAATTTCCAAATTTTCACATGACAGTCGTATTAGTGCATGTTAAACGTAGGAAAAAATTCGAAGGCCGTAAGAGGAAGCTATCTCCCGTCCGTCAGCAAACATGCATTGTTCCCTCACGGAACCATGAACCTTCTAGTGAGTTGCTCCGGTTTGTGAGGGGTGTGTATCCAAACTTTCGTCAAACAGGCAAAAAAATTTACCACATCATCTTGGTGGCATGACATTAAATAAAGCAAGGTTTCATGTTTTTTAGATCATTTTTAATTTTTTGGAATTAAAATGCCATGGCATGCACTCCATGCATGTGCCCATGCCTTGACACCAATATGTTTGAAAATTCCTTCTAATTTACTGCACATGGAATTAACTAGCACAAGTACACAAAAATATGATATTTCAAACCGTTTTGGTTAGGCGTTGCATGTAGATGTAGTTCAAATTTGAATTACGGTCATTAAATGGTTAGAAAATCACTTAAATGTCTTTAGAAGGTCAAATGACCCCTAAAATTTACCAAATTTTCACATGAAAGTTGCATGTTAAACGTAGGAAAAAGTTTGAAGGCCGTAAGAGGAAGCTATCTCCCGTTCGTCATCAAACATGCATTGTTCCCTCTCGGAACCACGAACCTTCTAGCGAGTTGCTCCGGTTTGTGAGGGGCATGTGTCCAAACGTTCATCAAACATGCCAATTTCTTTACCACATCATCTTGGTGGCATGACATTACATCAACCAAGGTTTCATGTGTTTCTGATCATTTTTTTCTTTTTGAATTAAAATGCCATGTCACTCCATGCATACGTATTCATGCATATGTGTCCATGTCGTGATACAAATATGTTTGAAAATTCCTTCTAGTTTACTGCACATGGAATTAACTCGCACACAAGTACACAAATATGATTTTTCAAACCGTTTTGGTTAGGCGTTGCATGTAGAAGTAGTTCAAATTTGAATTACGGTCATTAAATGGCTAGAAAAACACTTAAATGTCTTTAAAAGGTCAAATGACCCCTAGAATTTTCAAAAATTTCACATTACAGTTGTAGTAGTGCACGTTAGACGTAGAAAACAATTAAAGGCCGTAAGAGGAAGCTATCTCCCGTTCGTCATCAAACATGCATCGTTCCCTCTCGCAACCACAAGCCTTCTAGTGAGTTGCTCCGGTTTGTTAGGGGTGTGTGTCCAAACTTTGGTCAAACATGCCAATTTTTTACCACATCATCTTGGTGGCATGACATTACATCAACCAAGGTTTCATGTGTTTCTGATTTTTTTTGATTTTTTGGAATCAAAATGCCATGTCACTCCATGCTTAATTTTGTCATAGCCGTTAGACCAATATGTTTGAAAATTCCTCCCAATTTACTGCACATGGAATTAAATCGCACACAAGTACCAAAATATGAGTTTTCAAACCGTTATGGTTAGTTGTTGCATGTACATGTAGTTCAAATTTCAATTGCGGTCATTAAATGGCTAGAAAATCACTTAAATGTCTTAGAAGGTCAAATGACCCCTGAAATTTTCCAAAATTTGACATGACAGTTGTATTAGTACTACAAAATTTCTCGTTCATTTAAAACACCATCCGTTGGCACTTTATTCCAAATTCGTCTTTCACAGCTAATAAAAAATATCTACAACATCACACACAGTTGTTTTTTAGGAACCGTTTGCGGTGAAAATATCTGGGTTTATTTAAGTCTCCCTCCTTAAGCTTCGCCGGCTCGTCTGCTCTAGTGTCGGCAACCCCCGAATCCACGAATCCCGATCCCCATTCCCGCACCCCCTTCTTGCAGAGATGACGCCGTGGAAACGCTTCGTGAAGGCCCATACGATGGCCGCGTCCCCCCCGAGCGCCGCCGCCTGCGCCGAGAGTGCGACCACCTATGCCGAGAGCGCCGCCGCATCCGCATTGAGCGCGGCCGCTTCCGCCGAGAGGGCGTCTGCGGCAACCAACAGGGCAGCTGCAGCAGCCAAGACGGCTGCAGCTGCTGCTGCGACGGCTGCTGCAAACGCCGAGAGCGCTCGAGCTGCCGTCCGTGCCGCTGATGTCGCCCTGGCCCGGGTCAAGGCCATCCACGCCAAGATCGAGGACGCACACGCCAAGATATTCCAGGCCACCTCGGACTCCAGCATGCAACCCACGTCTGAAAAGGCGGTGGTGGCCATGGAGCACCTGCTTCCTCATGAAGTCGCCGAGCGGGAGCTGGAGATGCAGGAGGCGGAGGAGATCGAGGAGCGTCGGGAGGAGGAGTTGCGCGTGGCCGAGGTCGAGGTAGAGAAGAGTCTGTCCGTTGAGGAATCGGTGGTGGAGTACCAACGCGAGCTCTGGCGCAGCCACTACTATGAGTACTACAACCTTGAGGGCGGCGCCGAGGACGAGGACGCGGTCGACTTCAGCGGGAGGGACGCGGAGTCTACCAACGGCAGCATGTCGCCAGGACAAGTCATCGACGTCTCATCTCCATCGGCGATGCATAGGCCGGCGCGGCGGCGGATTTTTAATTATGCGTACTTAGGCTTTGTTTTTAATGATGGTCTTTTGTTAGAGCAATGTTTAGGTCAACGGGATCTGTGAAATTACTAAAATTGCTCGATTCAGTAAGTGTGGTCTGTCTGCTGTACGCTCTTTTGTGTGCCCAAATTAGCAATCGATGTTAAATTATGCAATGACGTACCCGGGGAAATTTCCACCAAAATTCGAATTATCAAACTCATCCCAATGCGTGTAAAGCAGAAGAATCGTTTGCGATGCACACAATCGTTCAAAGTGAATGGTCCGGCGGCACCGCGCGCGTTCAAAGTGAATGTGCCCATGCCTTGAGACCAAAATTTGAATTATCAAACTCATCCCATGCGCGTAAAGCAGAAGAATCGTTTGCGATGCACACAATCGTTCAAAGTGAATGGTCCAGCGGCATCGCACACAAAGTTTCCCTCCACATTTCCAAAATTTTGGCCTACCACCAAAATATCTACCCCCGCCCCCCTTCCCCGCTTCCCCACCCCCTTTTCTCCCCAACCACAAGTCACATTTCCCCTGTTTCCTCCTTCCTTCCTTGCTAAGCTATAGCCGCTTCCTCGCTCTCGATGTCTCGCATCCTACCGGCGGGGTCGCCATGGTCTTCTTCAAAGACATCTCTAGCGGTTCCTCCTCGGGCGACTACTCCTTCACCACCCGGGTATGCCTCTCTTCTCTCTCTCGGGCTATGACTTGGAATGAAGGATTTTTACCCAGAGGTCGTTTTGAGTCATTTCTTCCTCTTGTAGCTCCCTAAGACCGTCAGTGGCAACGAATGGAGCGGGGTGGCTGAAGATCTATCTGCTCGTTGTCACCATCAATCTCCATACGTGAAGCTAGTTGTGTTTGATTCTGTGGACAGTGGGAGGAAGTTTTTGGCATGTGCAGAGAAGGTTAGACTCTCTTTCGTTGTTACAAATCATTTGTTAGATGTGATTCAGACACTGTCACGGTCCCAACCCATTCATACCACACCTTCAACCAAACGCATCCTAAGACAGTGTAACAGTTTGTACCTAGTATCTTAAATTGTTGCCATCTCATCTGCGGTGCCATTAGAAAATTATTTGGCACCGCTTCAGTAGTTTGTGCAGCCAACTTTGGTCCACACATCCGAGCAGCCAAGCAGTAAAATACTAAATCTTTATGGCACGAAGGAACTGGGCATCGGAGCAACTACGTGCTCCGGAGTCTGGGTCCCTGATTTTTTTCCGCTGCATCGGCTCGCCAGTGCAGGGCACCGGTGCGAGATGTGGCAACAATTGTCTTTACCCCAGTTTTGGCATACATAGTGGACGGCCTTAGTGCTATTAGTTCTATGTTACTAAATTTGTGCATGTACACACCTGTTAGTATCAACTTGATGTCACCCAAACAATGTCGCTATGTTGTTGCAGTTATATTTACCTTCCTCATAAAATGTTCAATTTGTTATTTATTGTACATGAGTAAGAACTTGTAGCGTCGTTGTAGTTAATTATAGCTTCTGATGTTCTAGAATTTGGTTATTGTCCCAGTACCAATTATTTCATTTGCACATTGATCTTTTTGAGAAGATATGTCATAATTAACATGTTTCTTCAGTTTTTCAAAATAAGCATTGGTGATTTTCTATGTTGCTATAAACCCATTTCCCCTACAATTGTTACTGATCTAGTATTAAATATTATAGGATGAACGGAAGTGTTCTTACTTCGAGTGGGTTGATCAAGAGTGGCCACAGTCTTCGAAGATGTGCCTAACGAAGCTCTGGAGCATGTATGAGGAAGAGAACTCACGTAGGCTTAGAGAAAGTCTTGTCAACATTGAAGCATATTTCAAGATGCGGGATAAAAGTTGAAGGTGGAGAATGAGCTCAGATTTTTTAAATCAAACTTTGCTAAGATGGTGTTGGCGAAGGAGGAGGCACTTTCCTAGTTGGCCCGTGCAAAACGGGTTCTTACTGAACTGAAAGCAGAGGTGGATAAGATGAGCCTGGATGATCTCGATTAGGGAAATGAATATATTGTTCTTATGAAGTTGAACTAGCTATATGTTGTACTGTGTTGTTTTCATGTGGCTACCATACTGTGATGTTATAATATATTTATGTGCCTGATATGAAATTGGCAAACGACTGTTCGATATGAAATGTGAATTTGCGTAATACTGGAATTATTAATTGTAAACTAATAAACCTCCTAAATGTGTCATGGACCTTTGCAAACGGTTCTAGTAGTAAAAGCGCTTGCGATGGATAGCCCAATGCCACACAGTTTTCTTCATCAAATCGTGTGTGATATAGTTGATAAAAGCAAACAGTTAACCAAGGAAGACCGTGTGTGATAGTTACACCTTTCACACACGAGCCTACACATAAAACTGTGTGGGATGTACGTCCGAACGGAAACGTTTTCCCTGGATTGACTATGTGGGATGTACATAAGAACGGAAACGTATTCCTTGGATTGACTGTGTGTGATATACATACGAACGAAAATGTTTTTCAGGGATTCACCGTGTGGGATGTACATACCTACGGAAATGATTTTCTTGGATTACCGTGTGGGATGTACATACCTATGGAAATGATTTTCTCGGATTACCGTGTGCGATGTACATACCTACGGAAATGATTGGGTTTCGATGCCTCGCCCGATCGCACATGGCCCCATCCTGGGTCCCAGGAGGGCCTATCCCCGATGATTTCTGGGTCGTGTGGGAAGGACACCCTATCACACACACTCACTTGGCGACGGTTCCAAATGCCGTCGCCGAAAGGGGTTAAAAACCGATTGTTTAGGACCGACGCGCACCAGTGTATGAACATATAATTTCAACTTCAGGATATTCAATTCATTCTACAATTTACTCATAGGATATAAGTGAAGCACAAAAGTAAATGACAACTACTCCAAAAAGATATAAGTGAAGATCAAGCGAGTAGTTAAGTGAATGGGTAGCTATGTGAGGACTCTCTCTCATTTGAAAACTTTCATATCTAAGTATTTTATTAAAACAGCAAGCAAAACAAAATAAAATGCATTCCAAGAATAGCACACATCATGTGAAGAAGCAAAGACTTGGGCTCAACCGAGGCTAACCGATAATTGTTGATGAAGAAAGGTGGGATGCCTACCGGGGCATCCCCAAGCTTAGATGCTTGAGACTTCTTGAAATATTATCTTGGGATGCCTTGGGCATCCCCAAGCTTGAGCTTTTGTGTCTCCTTAATTCCTTTTATACCACGGTTTCCCTAAATCTTAAAAACTTCATCCACACAAAACTCAACAAGAACTCGTAAGATACGTTAGTATAAATCAATACAACAACTTATCATTCTCTACTGTAAAAATCACTAAAATTATAACTTAACATTGCATACTAAATGCCTCTGCATATTTAATACTCCTATCCTCAAATAGAATCATTAAACAAGAAAACATATGCAAACAATGCAATCATAACATCAATCTGTCTAAACAGGACAGTTTGTAAAGGATGAAGAAGGATCCATACTTATTTAAATCAAAAAATCTGAAAATTTACCACACTGTAGAAAATTTATCATATCATATTTTGTCAAAATTTCAAGCTTTTCTCACATCCTGGCTTTTCTCAAGAATTCACGCACTGGCGTGCAACTTTCTATTTTCAAACATCCACGTATAGACTTGCAAAATAAGCATGGTAAAGGCTATACTTGACACTTTTATTAAAGTAACAGATGCAAAACATAATTCTAAATAACAGCAAGCAAATCCTAATAAAATAAAATGACCCTCCAAGCAAAACACATATCATGTGACGAATAAAAATATATATAGCTTCAAGTGAGGTTACCGATAGTGTTGAAGACGAAAGAGGGGATGCCTTCCGGGGCATCCCCAAGCTTAGTTGCTTAGGTATTCCTTGAATATTACCTTGGGTGCCTTGGGCATCTCCAAGCTTAGGGTCTTGTCACTCCTTGTTCTCCTCATATTGATACCTCACCTAACACTTGAAAACTTCAATCACACAAAACTTAACGGAACTTCGTGAGATAGGTTAGTATGATAAAGAGCAAACCATTCACTTGGGTACTGTCAAAGACAAGATTCATAATTGTTTCCAAATAATGCCTACTGTACCTTATCATTTCCACAATTTTTATCACTTAATATAAGCTATGGAAACACTAAAACAAGCAAATTATGCATTGAAAATAAAATATGTCAAAAACAGAATAACCTGTAATGATCTGAACAATGACCATACTTCTGTTACTCCAAAAGTTCTGAAAAATTAGGACAACGTAAGAAATTTGTATATAAATCATCTTTAAAAAATTCAGATTTTTTTTACGTTCCAGTGATTTTCAACAATTCTATTACTGGGCTCAAAACTTTCTGTTTTTGCACAGAATCAAGTCAACTATCATCCACACTATCCCAAAGGCTTTACTTGGCACTTTATTGAAACAAAAGCTATAAATCAAGATTACTACAGTAGCTTAATCATGTGAACACACAAAAACAGTAGGTAATAGTGTTGGGTTGTCTCCCAACAAGCGCTTTTCTTTAATGCCTTTTTAGCTATGCATGATGATTTCAATGATGCTCACATAGAAGTAAAGAATTGAAACATAATGGGAGCATCATGAAGCATATGACTAGCACATTTAAGCCTAACCCACTTCCTATGCATAGGGATTTTGTGAGCAAACAATTTATGGGAGCAAGAATCAACTAGCATATGAAGGAAAAACATGCAAAACTTCAAGATTTTCAACACATAGAGAGGAAATTTGATATTATTGAGATATGTAGAAGCATATGTTCCTCTCTCATAATAATTTTCAGTAGCATCATGAATGAATTCAACAATATAGCTATCACAGAAAGCATTCTTTTCATGATTCATAAGCATAGAAATTTTACAACTCTCCACATAAGTAATTTTCTTCTCATTCGTAATAGTGGGAGAAAACTCAACAAAATAACTATCATGAGATGCTTGATTGGCATAATCCATTTGAAAATTCAAATCACGATGACAAGTTTCATGGTTATCATTATTCTTTATAGCATACATGTAATCACAATAATCATCATAGATAGCAACTTTGTTGTCATAATCAATTGAAACCTCTTCCAAAATAGTGGACTCATTACTAAATAAAGTTATGATCTCTTCAAATCCACTTTCATAATTATTACAATAAGAGTCAACACCCTCGAAAATACTGGGGCCATTAGTGCCTAGAGTTGGCACTCTTCCAAACCCACTTTCATCAATATAATCATCATAAATAGGAGTCATGCAATCATCATAACAAATTTTCTCATCAAAACTTGGGGCACTAAAAATATCATCTTCATCAAACATAGCACCCCCAAGCTTATGGCTTTGCATATCACTAGCATCATGGATATTCAAAGAATTCATACTAGCAACATTGCAATCATGCTCGTCATTCAAAGATTTTATGCCAAACATTTCATTGAATTCTTCTTCTATCAATTGAGCATAATTTTCCTTTCCATCATTTTCAAGAAACACATGATAAAGACGAATAATATGAGGCAACCTCAATTCCATTATTTTTGTACTTTTCTTTTTATAAACCAAACTAGTGATAAAACAAGAAACTAAAAGATTCAATTGCCAGATCTAAAGATATACCTTCAAGCACTCACCTCCCCGGCAACGGTGCCAGAAAAGAGCTTGATGTCTACTACACAACTTATTCTTGTAGACTCGTGTTGGGCCCCCAAGCGCAGAGTTTTGTAGGACAGTAGCAATTTTCCATCAAGCAGGTGACCTAAGGTTTATCAATCCGTGGGAGGTGTAGGATGAAGATGGTCTCTCTCAAACAACCCTACAACCAAATAACAAAGAGTCTCTTGAATACAATGGTAAATTGTACATGTGCACTAGTTCGGCGAAGAGATGGTGATACAAGTGTAGTAATGATATTAGATATTGATTTTTGTAATAGGAACAATAAAACAGCAAGGTAGCAAGTAGAAAAAGTGAGCACAAATGGCATTGCAATGCTTGAACATAAGGCCTAGGGTTCATACTTTCGCTAGTGCAATCTATCAACAGTGCTATATAATTGGATCATATAACCACCCCTCAACGTGCGATAAAGAATCACTCCAATGTTCTTATCTAGCAGAGAAGAAATTGTTTGTAGGGTACGAAGCCCCCTCAAAGTTATCCTTTTCGATCGATCTATCGAGCTATTCCTATAAGTGTCACAAACAAACCAAGAGTTCATACTAAAATAACACCATATGATACGCACAACCAAGTCTAATGTCACCTAGATACTCCAATGTCACCACAAGTATCCATGAGTCAATTATACGATACACATCAAACAACTTCATATTCATAATACTCAATCTAACACAAAGAACTTCAAAGAGTGCCCCAAGATTTCTACCGGAGAAACAAAGATGAAAGCGTGCATCAACCCCTATGCATAGATTACCTAGTGTCACCTCGGGAATCCGCGAGTTGAGTGCCAAAACATACATCAAGTGAATCAATATGATACCCCATTGTCACCACGGGTATTCATAGTAAGACATACATCAAGTGTTCTCAAATCCATAAAAGTATTCAATCTGATAATAATGAAATCTCAAAGGTAAAACTCAATTCATCGTAACAAGATAGAGAGGGGAACACACCATATGATCCAACTATGTTAACAAAGCTCGCGATGCATCAAGATTGTTCCAAACCAAGAACACGAGCGAGAGAGAGAGAGAGATCAAACACATAGCTACTAGTACAAACCCTCAGCCTCGAGGGTGAACTACTCCCTCATCATCATGGAGACCACCGGGATGATGAAGATGGCCTCCGGTGATGATTCCCCCCTCCAGCAGGGTGCCGGAATAGGGTCCAGAATGGTTTTTCGTGGCTACAAAGGCTTGCGGCGGCGGAACTTCTCATCTAGGGTTATTTCTGGGGGTTTCTGTATTAATAGGATTTTTTGGCGTTGGTCTCACAGTGAGATGGGCTTCGAGGGGCCCACTACCTACCAGGGCGCGCCAGAGGGGGGTGTTGCGCCCTGGTGCCTAGTGGGCAGTAGGGGGCCCCCTCCAGTGGTGGGTCTTTGCTCCAGTATTTTTTTTTTATTCCAAAATAATTCTCCAAAAAGTTTTGTCCAATTCCGAGAACTTTTATTTCTGCACAAAAAACAACACCACGGTAGTTCTGCTAAAAACAGCATCAGTCCGGGTTAGTTCCATTCAAATCATATAAAATTGCACCCAAACCATGTAAAATTGTTATAAACATGGCATGAATACTTCATAAATTATAGATACGTTGGAGACGTATCAAGGTTCTCTGAGCAACAAGTAAAATCATAAATTTCACATAGATTCCAAGCATAGCATAGCAAACAATTTATTTGATTCCATAGCAGTCTCCCTTTTTGAGACAAATGGTGACGCACAAAATGAGCATGCTCATCTAATGATTTTCCCTCGACTAAACTAGTTGGGGTTTCAGCACGAGCACATATGGATCGAAGATGATCCAAGTAGAAAACTTTAACTGGATCCATAGTCATCTTAAATTTTTTGCTTTCCTTTTCTATTTTTTAAGTGTGCACAAGAAGGCAAAGAACACAAGCAAGCAAAAAGGCAAACCGAAAATATTTTTTGTGTTTTTGTGTAAATGGTTTAGAAGTGGGGAGATGAAAACGAGAGACAAAGGCAAATAAAATAAATGCAAAGAGATGAAAGTTTATGCGTAGGTACTTGATAGGACCAACTTAGGAAGGCACGGACTCATACTTTGTAAGGTCGAAGTCCACACATAAGAAAATAACTAGTGCCCTCAACTACACCAGGATGCCCCCTGCAGTAGCATCACAACTTTTCTCACCATGGACAGCTCGCTAGTCTTCTTGCATCAGCCACACCTTCCCATGAGCTTGTGGAAAGGAAAGCTTTGTGCTGCATTGGTGTTTTAAGTCTTTGAGCAGTCAAATGAGCTAAGCTCCTGTGAATGAAACGCCTATCCTGCTAAGCCCAAACTCTAATGTGCTTGACTATTGAGTGAGATGGAGAAAGACAATGGTGGTATTCCATAGGGAGATCCTGTGTTGGATGATAAAGAGGGTTTGCCGTTGATGATGTCTCCCCAACAACGGCGCCAAAAATTCTTCCTGCTACCCGTGAGCTACGTTGGGATTCCCCGAAGAGGAGGCGATGATGCAGTACAGTAGAGATAAGTATTTCCCTCAGTTATGAAACCAAGGTTATCAATCCAGTAGGAGAATCACGCAACAACTCGTTATCAGCACCTGCAAACAAAATAACAAATCCTCGCACCTAACGCGAACAAGGGGTTGTCAATCCCTTGGCGGTTATTTGCAAGATTAAATTGTATGGTGATAGATAGATAGATAGATCGAACAAAAAGACAAAATAAAATAAATAAAGTAAAATTGCAGCAAAGTAATTTTAGGATTTTAATATATGATAGAAGTAGACCCGGGGCCCGGTAGTTTCACTAGAGGCTTCTCTCTTGAAAATACCATACGGTGGGTAAATAAATAACTGTTGGGCAATTGATAGAAAAGCAAATAATCATGACGATATCCAAGGCAATGATCATGTATATAGGCATCACGTCCGAGACAAGTAGACCGAAACAACTCTGCATCTACTACTATTACTCCACACATCGACCGCTATCCAGCATGCATCTAGAGTATTAAGTTCATAAAGAACGGAGTAATGCCTTAAGCAAGATGACATGATGTGGACAAAGTGAACTCACACATGAACAAACCCCATCTTTTTACCCTTAATAGCAACGATACAATATGTGTCATGTCCCCTTCTGTCACTGGGATTGAGCACCGCAAGATCGAACCCATTACAAAGCACCTCTCCCATTGCAAGATAAATCAATCTAGTTGGCCAAACCAAATCAATAGATTGGAGAGAAATACGAAGCTATTACAATCATGCATAGAAGAGTTCAGAGAAAACTCAAATAATATTCATGGATAAACTGATCATAAACTCACAATTCATCGGATCCCAACAAACACCGCAAAAAGTGATTACATAGGATAGAACTCCAAGAACATCGAGGAGAACATTGTATTGAAGATCAAATACAGAGAAGAAGCGACCTAGCTACAACTATGGACCCGTAGGTCTGTGGTAAACTACTCACGCATCATCGGAAGGGTAGCAAGGTTGATGTAGAGCCCCTCCGTGATCGAATCCCCCTCTGGCAGAGTGCCGAAAAAGGCCTCCAGATGGGATCTCTCGAGAATAGGAACTTGCGGCGTTGGAAAAAGTATTTTGTGTACTCCTCCGTTGGTTTCCCGATTTTAGAGAATTTATAAAGGCGGAGTTAGGTCAAACGGAGCCACGTGGGCCCCACAAGGCGCGTCCCTGGTGCCTCGTGGGCCACTGCTCCATCTTCTCATCCCCTCCCAAAGCTTCTAGGGTCTCTTATGTCCAGAAAAAAATCTCCAAAAAGTTTCGTGGCATTTGGACCTCGTTTGGTACTAATATTCTGAAAAACCAAAAATAGGCAGAAAACAGCAACTGGCACTGGCACTAAGTTAATAGGTTAGTCCCAAAAACTGGTATATAATTTCTTGTAAGTGTATATAAAATATCAAAGATTGATACTATAATAGCATGGAACAATAAAAAATTATAGATACGTTGGAGACATATCAGACATCTATCAAATCTCAGGCATTGGTGGATTTCATCAATGATTGGACTGAACTTCAAGTACGTGAGGAGGAGCCGGACAGCAAGTATTGGACGATCCACTTTGATGGTTCTAGACAATTGGAGGGCTCGGGGGCTGGAGTCATCATTTCTTCCCCGCGAGGTGATAAATTTTGTTATGTTCTGAGGCTCATGTTTCCCTGTACTAATAATGCAGCTAAGTATGAAGCTCTCCACCATGGTCTCCGTATGGCTAAGGAGATGAATCTTAGCCGGGTCAGATGTATGGGTGACTCAGATTTAGCTGCGCAACGGTATCTGGAACTTGGGATTCGAAAGATCCCCTCATGGCGGCTTATAGGCGGCACAGTAAATTTTGGACGGAAAGGCACCTCGATTTGCAGGCCTATCAGATCAACCCAAGATTTGATGTGATGTAATGCGCGAAATACGGGAATTCAGGAAGGTGACATCACAGCACGAAGGAACAAGAAATGATAAGTGTGAAAATGTCTCGAGCCGGCAATATCCAATGACCCGGCCAGGAAAAGAGCTGAAAGGATAAGGATGGTCTCTGGTTCATTGAAGACAACCCGGTCAGAGGTATTTTCCTAATTTTATTTTTGGTTTTACAAGATGGAGTTTAACTTGGATAAATCCAAATTAAACTGGGGGCTAATGTTGGGGATATACCGGTCAAAGGTATAACCCGGTAGTCATGGGGCGGCTTAATGATGACCCGTCTATTGGGTCGTGACAAGCCAAGAGGCTCAAGGCCCAGGAGGCGGCTTGAGGAGAAGGCCGGCTCGGATCCCATTATATGGTGAACCAGCTCAGGAAGGAGGCCATAGGGAATCTCCCTTACTTGAGGCACACGATGGGTAGGAAATAGACAAAGACATGGGTCATAGCCCGGCCTGGATTCTGTTGTGACCTCAGGGCCTTGATCTATATATAAAGGGGAGCCATGAGGCACAAAGAGAAGGTTACAAGCTCTCCAGTACTAGGTTAGCCAAGTCACACCCTTGTGATCAAGGTCTCAAGCAGGAAGTAGGCTATTACCTCCACCGTGAGGGGCTAAACCGGGTAAACTCGTGTCTCTCGATTCTGATCAACCCCGTTCAAGCTACTGCCTAGCTGCGATGGCCTCATGACTAAGTCCTTTTTCGAGGACATCTGCCGTGACAAACCACGACATTCGTGGTCTCCAAGAATAGAGGGCGGCAGCGCCCTAGATTGCATCTGCTATGTAAATCCTAGACCTCTCCTGCCTATATAATGGGAGGTCTAGGGTACTCATTGATCATCTATCCACAGATAGGAAAACTCTGGGTAGCAACCTCATCCACCATTCTAACCCCTAGCACGAGGTATCCCTCCATTATGAATCATCAAACCAGTAGGACGTAGGTATTACTCTCCGGAGGCCCGAACTTGGATAAACCCCTCGTGTGACCTCCGATCCATGATATCCAGGTGCACTTCGACCACTACTAAGGGACCTGACGGTATTTTACATCATCAATCCTTGACCTCCTCCCCATCATCGTCGGTGTCGGCGACGTCATCCTCGTCACCACCATCATCACCGCTTGCGTCACCACAGCTGCCGTGACCACTCGATGGCGAGGCTGCTGTTGGGGAACGTAGTAATTCAAAAAAAATCCTATGATCACGCAAGATCTATCTAGGAGAAGCGTAGAAACGAGCGGGGAGAGTGTGTCCATGTACCCTCGTAGACGGAAAGTGGAAGTGTTTAGTAACACGGTTGATGTAGTCGAACGTCTTCACGATCCAACCGATCCAAGTACCGAACGTACGACACCTCCGTGTTCTGCACACGTTCTGCACGATGACATCCCTCAAACTCTTGATCCAGTTGAGGGCGAGGGAGAGTTCCGTCAGCACGACGGCGTGGTGATGGTGATGATGAAATTACCGGCGCAGGGCTTCGCCTAAGCACTACGACGATATGACCGAGGTGGTAAACTGTGGAGGGGGGCACCGCACACGGCTAAGAAAAACTTGTCTGTCTTTGGGGTGCCCACCTCCCACGTATATAAAGGAGGGAGGAAGAGGCGGCCGGCCCTAGAGGGGGCGCGCTAAGGGGGGGAGTCCTACTTGGTCTCCCGGTCCATGTATGATTCACCCCCCTTTCCTATACCAACTAGGAGAAGGAGGGAAGGAGGAAGAGGGGAGAAGGAGGGAGTGGGGCGCCGCCCCCTCCTAGTCCAATTCGGACCAGCCCATGGGGAGGGGCGTGGCCACCCCTTGAGGCCCTTCTCTCCTTTCCCTAAAGCCCATTAAGGCCCATCACTCTCCCGGGGGGTCCGGTAACCTCCCAGTACTCCAGAAAATACCCGAAACACATCGGAACCATTCCGGTGTCCGAATATAACCTTCCAATATATCGATCTTTACCTCTCGACCATTTCGAGACTCCTCGTCATGTCCGTGATCTCATCCGGGACTCCGAACAAACTTCGGTTCATCAAATCACATAACTCATAATACAAATCGTCATCGAACGTTTAAGCGTGCGGACCCTGCGGGTTCGAGAACTATGTAGACATGACCGAGACACATCTCCGGTCAATAACAAATAGTGGAACCTAGATGCTCATATTGGCTCCTACATATTCTACGAAGATCTTTATCGGTTAAACCGCATAACAACATACGTTGTTCCTTTTGTCATCGGTATGTTACTTGCCCGAGATTCGATCATCGGTATCATCATACCTAGTTCAATCTCGTTACCGGCAAGTCTCTTTACTCGTTCCGTAATGCATCATCCCATAACTAACTCATTAGTCACATTGCTTGCAAGGCTTATAGTGATGTGTATTACCGAAAGGGCCCAGAGATACCTCTCCGATACTCGGAGTGACAAATCCTAATCTCGATCTATGCCAACCCAACAAACACCTTCGGAGACACCTGTAGAGCATCTTTATAATCACCCAGTTACGTTGTGACATTTGATAGCACACAAGGTGTTCCTCCGGTATTCGGGAGTTGCATAATCTCGTAGTCAGTGGAACATGTATAAGTCATGAAGAAAGCAATAGAAATAAAACTAAACGATCATTATGCCAAGCTAACGGATGGGTCTTGTCCATCACATCCTTCTCCTAATGATGTGATCCCGTTCATCAAATGACAACACATGTCTATGGTCAGGAAACTTAACCATCTTTGATTAACGAGCTAGTCTAGTAGAGGCATACTAGGGACACTTTGTTTTGTCTATGTATTCACACATGTATCAAGTTTCCGGTTAATACAATTATAGCATGAATAATAAACATTTATCATGGTATAAGGAAATAAAATAACAACTTTATTATTGCCTCTAGGGCATATTTCCTTCAGTCTCCCACTTGCACTAGAGTCAATAATCTAGTTCACATCGCCATGTGATTAAATAGTTCACATCATCATGTGATTAACACCCATAGTTCACATCGCCATGTGACTAACACTCAAAGGGTTTACTAGAGTCAATAATCTAGTTCACATCGCTATGTGATTAACACCCAGGGGCACTAAGGTGTGATCATGTTTTGCTTGTGAGATAAATTTTAGTCTACGGGTCTGCAACATTCAGATCCGTATGTATTTTGCAAATTTCTATGTCTACAATGCTCTACATGGAGCTACTCTAGCTAATTGCTCCCACTTTCAATATGTATCTAGATCGAGACTCAGAGTCATCCAGATCGGTGTCAAAGCTTGCATCGATGTAACTCTTTATGACGAACTCTTTATCACCTCCATAACCGAGAAATATTTCCTTAGTCCTCTAAGGATAATTTTGACCGCTGTCCAGTGATCTACTCCTAGATCACTATTGTACTCTTTTGCCAAACTCATGCCGAGGTACACAATAGGTCTGGTATACAACATGGTATACTTCATAGAACCTATGGCTGAGGCATAGGGAATGACTTTCATTCTCTTTTTCTATTTTCTGCCGTGGTCGGGATTTGAGTCTCACTCAACTTCACACCTTACAACTCAGGCAAGAACTCCTTCTTTGACTGATCCATTTTGAAATCCTTTCAAAATCTTATTAAGGTATGTACTCGTCGAAATTCTTATCAAGCGTCTTGATCTATCTCTATAGATCTTGATGCCCAATATGTAAGCAACTTCACCGAGGTCTTTCTTTTGAAAAACTCCTTTCAAATACTCCATTATGCTTTCCAGAAAATTCTACATCATTTCCGATCAACAATATGTCATTCACATATACTTATCAGAAAGGTTGTAGTGCTCCCACTGACTTTCTTGTAAATACAGGCTTCATCGTAAGTCTGTATAAAACTATATGCTTTGATCAACTCATCAAGGCATATACTCCAACTCCTAGATGCTTGCACCAATCCATAGATGGATCGCTGGAGCTTGCTCATTTTGTTAGCACCTTTAGGATTGACAAAACCTTCTGGTTGCATCATATACAACTCTTCTTTAATAAATCAATTAACGAATGTAGTTTTGATATCCATTTGCCAGATTTCATAAAATGCAGCAATTGCTAACATGATTCGGACACACTTAAGCATCGATGCGAGTGAGAAAATCTCATTGTAGTCAACACCTTGAATTTGTCGAAAACCTTTTGCGACAATTCGAGCTTTGTAGATAGTAACACTACCATCAGCATCTATCTTCCTCTTGGAGATCCATTTATTCTCAATGGCTTGCCAATCATCGGGCAAGTCCACCAAAGTCCACACTTTGTTCTCATACATGGATCCCATCTCAGATTTCATGGCCTCAAGCCATTTTGCGTAATCTGGGCTCATCATCGCTTCCTCATAGTTCGTAGGTTTATCATGGTCTAGTAACATGACTTCCAGAACAGGATTACCGTACTACTCTGGTGCGGACCATACTCTGGTTGATCTACGAGGTTCAGTAGTAACTTGATCTAAAGTTTCATGATCATGATCATTAGCTTCCTCACTAATTGGTGTAGGAATCACTGGAACTAATTTCTGTGATGAACTACTTTCCAATTCGGGAGAAGGTACAATTACCTCATCAAGTTATACTTTCCTCCCACTCACTTCTTTCAAGAGAAACTCCTTCTCTAGAAAGGATCCATTTTTAGCAACGAATATCTTGCCTTCGGATCTGTGATAGAAGGTGTACCCAACAGTCTCCTTTGTATCCTATGAAGACGCATTTCTCCGATTTGGGTTCGAGCTTATCAGGTTGAAGCTTTTTCACATAAGCATCGTAGCCCCAAACTTTAAGAAACGACAGCTTAGGTTTCTTGCTAAACCACAGTTCATACGGTGCCGTCTCAATGGATTTAGACGGTGCCCTATTTAAAGTGAATGCAGTTGTCTCTAATGCATGACCCCAAAAATGATAGTGGTAAATCAGTAAGAGACATCATAGATCGCACTATTATCTAATAAAGTATGGTTACGACATTCGGACACACCATTACGCTGTGGTGTTCCAGGTGGCGTGAGTTGTGAAACTATTCCACATTGTTTTAAATGAAGGCCAAACTCGTAACTCAAATATTTGCCGCTGCGATCAGATCGTAGAAACTTTATTTTCTTGTTACGATGATTCTCCACTTCACACTGAAATTCTTTGAACTTTCAACTGTTTCAGACTTGTGTTTCATTAAGTAGATATACCCATATCTGCTCAAATCATCTGTGAAGGTCAGAAAATAACGATACCCGCCACGAGCCTTAACACTCATTGGACCGCATACATCGGTATGTATTATTTCCAATAAGTCAGTAGCTCGCTCCATTGTTCCAGAGAACGGAGTTTTAGTCATCTTGCCCATGAGGCATGGTTCGCAAACATCAAATGATTTATAATCAAGTGATTCCAAAAGCCCATCAGCATGGAGTTTCTTCATGCGCTTTACACCAATATGACCTAAACGGCAGTGCCACAAATAAGTTGCACTATCATTATTAACTTTGCATCTTTTGGCTTCAATATTATGAATATGTGTATCACTATGATCGAGATCCAACAAACTATTTTCATTGGGTGTATGACCATCGAAGGTTTTATTCATGTAAACAGAACACCAATTATTCTCTGACTTTAAATGAATAACTGTATTGCAATAAACATGATCAATTCATATTCATGCTCAACGCAAACACCAAATAACATTTATTTAGGTTCAACACTAATCCCGAAAGTATAGAGAGTGTGTGATGATGATCATATCAATCTTGGAACCACTTCCAACACACATCGTCACTTCACCCTTAACTAGTCTCTGTTCATTCTGCAACCCCCGTTTCGAGTTACTAATCTTTGCAACTGAACCGGTATCAAATACCCAGGGGTTGCTACGAACACTAGTAAAGTACACATCAATAATCTGTATATCAAATATACCTTTGTTCACTTTGCCATACTTCTTATCCGCCAAATATTTGTGGTAGTTCCACTTCTAGTGACCATTCCCTTTGCAGTCGAAGCACTCAGTTTCAGGCTTAGGTCCAGCTTTGGGCTTCTTCAGGGAGTGGCAACTTGCTTGCCATTCTTCTTGAAGTTCCCTTTCTTTCCCTTGCCCTTTTACTTGAAACTAGTGGTCTTGTCAACCATCAACACTTGATGCTCTTTCTTGATTTCTACCTTCGCCGATTTTAGCATCGCGAAGAGCTCGGGAATCGTTTTTATCATCCCTTAGATATTATAGTTCATCACGAAGTTCCAGTAACTTGTTGATGGTGACTAGAGAACTCTGTCAATCACTATCTTATCTGGAAGATTAACTGCTACTTGATTGAAGCGATTGTAGTACTCAGACATTCTGAGCACATGCTCACCGGTTGAGCTATTCTCCTCCATCTTGTAGGCAAAGTACTTGTCAGAGGTTTCATACCTCTCGACTCGGGCATGAGCCTGAAATACCAATTTCAGCTCTTGGAACATCTTATATGCTCTGTGGCGTTCAAAACATTTTGAAGTCCCGATTCTAAGCCGTAAAGCATGGCGCACTAAACTATCAAGTAGTCATCATACTGAGCTTGCCAAACATTCATAACGTCTGCATCTGCTCCTACAATAGGTCCGTCACCTAGCGGTGCATCAAGGACATAATACTTCTATGCAGCAATGAGGATAATCCTTAGATCGCGGACCCAGTCTGCATCATTGCTACTATCATCTTTCAACTTATTTTTCTCTAGGATCATATCAAAAATAAACGGGGAGTTACAACGCGAGCTATTGATCTACAACATAATTTGCAAATACTATCAGGACTAATTTCATGATAAATTGAAGTTCAATTAATCATATTACTTAAGAACTCCCACTTAGATAGACATCCCTCGAGTCATCTAAATGATCACGTGATCCAAATCAACTAAACCATGTCCGATCATCACGTGAGATGGAGTAGTCTTCAATGGTGAACATCTCTATGTTGATCATATCTACTATATGATTCATGCTCGACCTTTCGGTCTCCAGTGTTCCGAGGCCATATCTGCATATGCTAGGCTCGTCAAGTTTAACCCGAGTATTCTGCGTGTGCAAAATTGGCTTGCACCCGTTGTATGTGAACGTAGAGCTTATCACACCCGATCATCACGTGGTGTCTCGGCACGACCAACTGTAGCAACGGTGCATACTCAGGGAGAACACTTATACCTTGAAATTTAGTGAGGGATCATCTTATAATGCTACCGTCGTACTAAGCAAAATAAGATGCATAAAAGATAAACATCACATGCAATCTAAATATGTGACATGGTATGGCCATCATCATCTTGTGCCTTTGATCACCATCTCCAAAGCACTGTCATGATCTCCATCGTCACCGGCTTGACACCTTGATCTCCATCGTAGCATCGTTGTCGTCTCGCCAACTATTGCTTCTACGACTATCGCTACCGCTTAGTGATAAAGTAAAGCAATTACATGGTGATTGCATTTCATACAATAAAGCGACAACCATAAGGCTCCTGCCAGTTGCCGATAACTTCTACGAAATATGGTCATCTCATACAACAATTTATATCTCATCACGTCTTGACCATATCACATCACAACATACCCTGCAAAAACAAGTTAGACGTCCTCTACTTTGTTGTTGCAAGTTTTACGTGGCTGCTATGGGCTTATAGCAAGAACCGTTCTTACCTATGCATCAAAACCAAAACAATTTTTTGTCAAGTGTGTTGTTTTAACCTTCAACAAGGACCGGCCGTAGTCAAACTCGATTCAACTAAAGTTGGAGAAACAGACACCCGCTAGCCACCTGTGTGCGAAGCACGTCGGTAGAACCAGTCTCATGAGCACGGTCATGTAATGTCGGTCCGGGCCGCTTCATCCAACAATACCACCGAATCAAAGTAAGACGTTAGTGGTAAGAAGTGTGACTATTATCGCCCACAACTCATTGTGTTCTACTCGTGCATATAATATCTACGCATAGACTTGGCTCTGATGCCACTGTTGGGGAACGTAGTAATTCAAAAAAATTCCTACGATCACGCAAGATCTATCTAGGAGAAGCATAGCAACGAGTGGGGAGAGTGTGTCCACATACCCTCATAGACCGAAAGCGGAAGCGTTTAGTAACGCGGTTGATGTAGTCAAACGTCTTCACGATCCAACCGATCCAAGTACCGAACGTACGGCACCTCTGTGTTCCGCACACGTTCTTCACGATGACGTCCCTCGAACTCTTGATCCAGTTGAGGGCGAGGGAGAGTTCCGTCAGCAAGACGGAATGGTGACGGTGATGATGAAGTTACCGGTGCAGGGCTTCGCCTAAGCACTACGACGATATGACCGAGGTGGTAAACTGTGGAGGGGGCACCGCACACGGCTAAGAGAAACCTGGGTGTCTTTGGGGTCCCCCCTCCCATGTATATAAAGGAGGGGGCAAGAGGAGGCCGGCCCTAGAGGGGGCGCGCCAAGGGGGAGTCCTACTTGGACTCCTGGTCCAAGTAGGATTCGCCCCCCCCCCCCCCGCCTTTCCTATTCGAAGTAGGAGGAGGGAAGGAGGAAGAGGGGAGAAGGAAGGAGGGGGGCGCCGCCCCCTCCTAGTCCAATTCGGACCAGCCCATGGGGGGGTGCGGCCACCCCTTGAGGCCCTTCTCTCCTTTCCCCTAAAGCCCATTAAGGCCCATCACTCTCCTGGGGGGTTCCGGTAACCTCCCGGTACTCCGGAAAATACCCGAAACACATCGGAACCATTCCGATGTCCCAATATAACCTTCCAATATATCGATCTTTACCTCTCGACCATTTCGAGACTCCTCGTCATGTCCTGATCTCATCCAGGACTCCAAACAAACTTCGGTTCATCAAATCACATAACTCATAATACAAATCGTCATCAAATGTTTAAGCGTGCAAACCCTACGGGTTCGAGAACTATGTAGACATGACCGAGACACATCTCCAGTCAATAACCAATAGCGGAACCTGGATGCTCATATTGGCTCCTACATATTCTACGAAGATCTTCATCGGTCAAACCGCATAACAACATACGTTGTTCCCTTTGTCATCGGTATGTTACTTGCCCGAGATTCGATCATCGGTATCATCATACCTAGTTCAATCTCGTTACCGGCAAGTCTCTTTACTTGTTCCGTAATGCATCATCCCGTAACTAACTCATTAGTTACATTGCTTGCAAGGCTTATAGTGATGTGCATTACCGAGAGGGCCCAGAGATACCTCTCTGATACTCGGAGTGACAAATCCTAATCTTGATCTATGCCAACCCAACAAACACCTTCGGAGAGACCTGTAGAGCATCTTTATAATAACCCAATTACGTTGTGACGTTTGATAGCACACAAGGTGTTCCTCCGGTACTCGGGAGTTGCATAATCTCATAGTCAGAGGAACATGTATAAGTCATGAAGAAAGCAATAGCAATAAAACTAAACAATCATTATGACAAGCTAACGGATGGGTCTTGTCCATCATATCATTCTCCTAATGATGTGATCCCGTTCATCAAATGACAACACATGTCTATGGTCAGGAAACTTAACCATCTTTGATTAACGAGCTAGTCTAGTAGATGCATACTAGGGACACTTTGTTTTGTCTATGTATTCACACATGTATCAAGTTTCCGGTTAATACAATTCTAGCATGAATAATAAACATTTATCATGATATAAGGAAATAAAATAACAACTTTATTATTGCCTCTAGGGCATATTTCCTTCAGCTGCGCCTTCATCGCCTCTCGCCCGTCGGTGGCCTCCTCTGAAGCTTCTTCTCGAGCTGCCTTCCATCTCTTGGCTGCTCTGGCCTCCGCATGGGAGGGCCTGGGAGAAGCCGCAGTCATAAGAGCGGCCATGCCGGGGCTCACTTACTGCCCCGGAAGTTGGGGCTCTCAACAGAAGGCCTCAAAGGTGGCAAATTCCTGACAGGTAAAATGAGAAAAATCAGGGCATGATCTCTCGGCCTCCAACAACAATGGAACCACGAGAAATTCTTACACTACCCGGGAGAAGGTCGACCGAAAAGGGCATGACGACTTTCTTGTGGGACTTGGTGATGGCATCAGGCCCCACCAAGAATCTGAGACAGACATCGATGGCCTCAGGGTCCAGCTCCTCTTTGGAGACTCACGTTGGGTCCTTCGGGCCCGTGTACCGGGACATCAGGAGACCCCAGGCCTGAAGTGATAGGACACGATGCGCCACCCAGGTGCGCACAATGTGACGCCCCCGATTCAATCGTACACTAATCATGCACGCAAACGTGTACGATCAAGATCAGGGACTCACGGGAAGATATCACAACACAACTCTAAAACATAAATAAGTCATACAAGCATCATAATACAAGTCAGGGGCCTCGAGGGCTCGAATACAAGTGCTCGATCATAGACGAGTCAGCGGAAGCAACAATATCTGAGTACAGACATAAGTTAAACAAGTTTGCCTTAAGAAGGCTAGCACAAACTGGGATACAGATCGAAAGAGGCGCAGGCCTCCTGCCTGGGATCCTCCTAACTACTCCTGGTCGTCGTCAGCGGGCTGCACGTAGTAGTAGGCACCTCCGGTGTAGTAGGAGTCGTCGTCGATGGTGGCGTCTGGCTCCTGGGCTCCAGCATCTGGTTGCGACAACCAGGTAGAAGGGAAAGGGGAAAAGAGGGCGAAAAGCAACCGTGAGTACTCATCCAAAGTACTCACAAGCAAGGAGCTACACTACATATGCATGGGTATATGTGTAAAGGGCCATATCGGTGGACTGAACTTCAGAATGCCAGAATAAGAGGGGGATAGCTAATCCTGTCGAAGACTACGCTTCTGGCCACCTCCATCTTGCAGCATGTAGGAGAGAGTAGATGGTAAGTTCACCAAGTAGCATCGTATAGCATAAACCTACCCGGCGATCCCCTCCTCGTCGCCCTGTTAGAGAGCGATCACCGGGTTATATCTGGCACTTGGAAGGGTGTGTTTTATTAAGTATCCGGTTCTAGTTGTCATAAGGTCAAGGTACAACTCCGGGTCATCCTTTTACCGAGGGACACGGCTATTCGAATAGATAAACTTCCCTGCAGGGGTGCACCACATAACCCAACACGCTCGATCCCATTTGGCCGGACACACTTTTCTGGGTCATGCCCGGCCGCGGAAGATCAACACGTCGCAGCCCTACCTAGGCACAACAGAGAGGTCAGCACGCCGGTCTAAATCCTATGCGCGCAGGGGTCTGGGCCCATCGCCCATTGCACACCTGCACGTTGCGTACACGGCCGGAGAGCAGACCTAGCAACCTCCATTTCAAAGGAAGTCACGTTACGCGGTCCAACCCGGCGCGCGCCGCTCAGTCGCTGATGTCACGAAGGCTTCGGCTGATACCACGACGTCGAGTGCCCATAACTGTTCCCGCGTAGTTGGTTAGTGCGTATAGACCAAATGGCTAGACTCAGATCAAATACCAAGATCTCGTTAAGCGTGGTAATTGATGTAACCACGGACACCGACCAGGGCCAGGCCCACCTCTCACTTAGGTAGTCTCAACCTGCCCTGTCGCTCCGCCACAAAGATCCACCCAGAGGGCCGTCGGGACAAAGGTCCTTTCAGCCCCCAATCCGTGAATCACTCGCGGGTACTCCTCGAGCCGACCTGACTTTAGTCACCACATGTATCATGTATAAAGTATATAGTATATACCCGTGATCACCTCTCGAGTGATCACGGCCCGATAGTATAGCACAGCAGACGGACAAGAATGTAGGGCCACAGATGGAATACTAGCATCCTATACTAAGCATGTAGGATTGCAGGTAAAGGTAACAACAGTAGTAGCAAGGACAGGCTATGCATCAGGATAGGATTAACGGAAAGCAGTAACATGCTACACTACTCTAATGCAAGCAGTATAGAGAAGAATAGGTGATATCTGGTGATCAAGGGGGGGCTTGCCTGGTTGCTCTGGCAAGTAGGAGGGGTCGTCAACACCGTAGTCGTACTGGGTAGCAGCGGCGTCGGTCTCGGTGTCTAGCGAGAGAAGGGGGGAAGAAACAATAAATATAATGCAAACATAAGCATGACGATGGAAGACATGACAATGCGCGGTGCTAGGTGTGCCCTAACGCGGTAGGAGGTGATACCGACGAAGGGGGAAACATCCGGGAAAGTATCCACGGTGTTTCGCGTTTTCGGACAGATGAACCGGAGGGGGAAACTTGCGTGTTCGCTATGCTAGGGATGCGTGGCGGATGAACGGGTTGCGTATTCGTATTTGTCTCGTCGTTCTGAGCAACTTCCATGTACAAAGTTTTTTCATCCGAGCTACGGCTTATTTTATATTAATTTTAGAAATTTTATACCTATTTCTATAATTAACAAAACTAAATTAATTATAAAATGTAATTATGATGTCAGCATGATGTCATCAGTCAACCGTCTGTTGACTGGGTCAACACACGTGTGGGTCCCGATCGTCATTGACTCGGTTAACTAAACAGAATTATTAAGTTTAATTAAGTGATTAGTTTAATTAAACAGAGTTAATTAATTAATTAATTTTATTTATTTATCTTTTTTTATTCTCTGGGGCGGGGCCCATATGTCATTGGGTCAGGGGCCGATGCGGGTTAGCGGGCGCCCGACCCAGGAGAGGGCCGACCGGGCACAGAGGGGCGCCGGCGCCGGGCGCGTGGTCGGCGGCGCGGCGCTGGCGGTCGCCG
>NC_057805.1:405683689-405690159 GCF_018294505.1 Triticum aestivum | reverse complement strand
GCGGCGCCAGGCGCGCACGGGAGGTGTCGGGGCGTTGCCCGGGACGTGCAGGGGGAAGGCCGGTGCACGAATCGGGCACAGGGAGGGGGAGAGGAAGAGAGACCGGGGGTTGGCCTCATCGTGGTGCGTAGGGAAAATGGCAGCGGGGCGTGGGGAGGACGACGGGGACGACGGTGACGTAGGTGAGGCAGTCCATTATGGTGGCTCCGGGCGGCGACGAACGGCGTCGGGCGGCGGGGATCGCGATGGGGCGCGCGGCGATGCAGACCCTTCCCCCCGATCCCGATTTGGATCGGGGAAGGACGAACATGGGGGTGAGTGGTGGGTGCGGGCTAGGGCCTGGTTGCTCCGGGGGGATAAGGTGGGACGGGATGGGCCTCCTGGTGGCCTGATGGCTAGCTGGGTCGAGGCCCAGCGAGGGAGGGGGGTTTTCTCTTTTGTTTTAGTTTAGTTATTGTTTTCTATTTTCTATTTTCTTTTATTTCTTCTTTTCTGTTTTATTAAATTCTTGTTTTTATGAAATACCCAAGTTGTACCTAAAATATTATTAATACTTATGCCACTACCACAATTAACTTGGCACCTAATACAAAATAGTTTGTAATTGTTTATTATTTTATAATCAAACTAATTGTTTTTGCTACTATTTTATTCATTTTTGAGTATTTACACATTTTATACAAGTGTGGTTTCTCCACCTTTATTACTTAGGATTTATTTGTCCCAGCTTGAACATTTTAGTTTTAATGTTTGAAAACTTTTGATGTTTGTCTTTATTTTAAATTTGAATTTGAATCGATTTTGAACCATCGCGAGATTAACAACAGTATCCGAGGTGACGTGGCATCATTAGCGTGGAGTTACTGTAGCTTAATTATCCGGGCGTCACACACAATATGACCTCCTGTCAACCCGCCCTTCTTCGGGCGAGCGGTGGCCTCCAGCGTCAACTTCGCCAATGGAGCCCACGATCGCGACTTCTGCGGGGGCTCATTCATGAAGGCCGGAAGATCTTCACCGAGGCCCTCCACGTAGAACCAGGATTTATGCCACCCCGAATGGACTTCGGGAGATCGAAGCAGAAGAACGTGGAGTTGGGACGGAGCTGCAGGATGGCACCTCCGAGGTTGCAGACAGCGCCCTCGTTTTGTCTGAATGCATACCTGAAAGAAGTAGCGGAACAACTCAAAGAGGGGAGCTGTTCCAAGATAACACTCACAGAAAGTAATAAAGTTGGCGATGTGGAGCACCCAGTTGGGAGAAGTGCAGGAGGCCCCGCACGAAGCTGTGGAGCGGGAATCCAAGCCCTCACCCGAAATAGCCCAGGCACAAAACATGCTCGCCATCGCGGGGCTTCGGCGGGACCTCCTCGGTCGGGAGTCGGACGCTTAGATCCTCATGCACAAGGAGTTGGTTGGTCCTTGTACCCTTGGATCTCGCCTTCTGTGGCCATGGAAGGGAACCACTTCCCAGTGTACATAGGGGCGGCGTGCGCCGATTTCGCCTCCCCTGTGGAGGTGGCCCGTTTTCGTTTCCATTTCCTACCGGCGGCGCTCCACGATGACTCTTGGCGAAGAGCTCGCTCCCCCTTCTCGCTCCTTGTCGTAGCCATGGCGAAGAGGAGGGGACGTGACAGAGAGATGACGTTGGCACGGTGACACGTCGGGGGGTTTGGAAACAGACTGGGAGGTTGAACTGAGCAGAGGTGGGTGCGGTCTGAAACCCTCTGTTTCCCTCTCTTATAAACAACCAAAACCCGAAGCGTCACCCGCCCGAGACAGAACAGGTGTCTTCTCCGGTTTGGAAAGTTCCCTCTTGTTGTAGAAAAAATGATGCGGCAGTCGCAGCAGCATCACCGCTCCACCCCGGGATCCGTGGGAATCCTAACAAAAATCCAGTTGACTACACCGAAAGGCGCTCCATGTGAACCAGAGGCTCAAGCAGACCATCGTCCGACCTCCATGCCGGAGAAAACTTGAGAAGATTTCAAGCAAGTGCGGGACCCTCTCCGACCTCTACCACTCTCGGGGGCTACGGACGGAGTCCTGTACCGGGGATGATTATTGCCAGGGAGCCCGACCTCAATGCCTAATCGACCACAAGGGGCCTGCTAAGGCCCAATATAAGGAGCAAACCCTAGGAGGCGAAGACGATGTTCGTGATCTTCAAGACTAGAGGGCGGCAGCGCCCCAGATCACATCTGCCATGTAAACCCTAGACCTCTCCTCCTATACAAAGGGAGGTCTAGGGTCCTCATTCATCATCTATCCACATATAGGAAACTCTCGGTAGCAATCTCATTCATCATTGTAATCCCTAGCATGAGGTATCCCTCCATTATCAATCATCAAAACCAGCACGACGTAGGGTATTACTCTCAGGAGACCCGAACCTGGATAAACTCCTCGTGTGACCTCCGATTCATGACTCCCAGCTGCGCTTGGACCCCTGTCGAGGGATGTGACAGTATTTTACACCGTCAACGGACACGCCCGGTCGCGGCGGGCCTCCTTGTATCCGCCCTACGTTTGGGCTGTATATGAGGGTGCCGGTCAGCCCAGGCGTTTGAGGCCAGTTTGAGGCGCCCGTGTGGTCAACTTTTTTTTTATCGATCACTGAACGGGCCATCCGCCCGGACGTATGAAGGGGGTTTGAGGCGTTCGGCTATATATGCTCTAAGGATGACAGAATATTTCATTACATATTCAACATCCACTCATGATTCCCTAGTGTTTTAAAGAAAAAACAAAGAACCTGTAATCCCGAATGCAAGCAAACTTTTGAGAATAAATTAGTGGAGGAGTAGTCAGCTTCCACTAGCCCCCAGACGGAGGAAAAACTGGTGGCTTGTTGTTTTCGTCAAGCAATTGCCAATTGGTAAACTTCGGCCTCCGCAGTTGCTCTCACCTTGAAAAAGAAAATCAGGAACCCCTTTTTAATAAATTCAGAAACCTGCTGGCTGCGAAGGAGGGAGAAGCACGCAACATTGCAACTCCATTTTCCCTTCGAATCAAATCGAAGTCTGTGGCAGAGGGCGAATTTGACAATTTTGACCTGGAAACGAAATAAATTCACACACTGAACTGGGTGCGAAACTATTTCACACCCCTGACCCTTTTGTGTAGCGCCCGCCACGCCGGCGCCACACCCTACGGTGCAGCGCCTAGCTCCGGGGCGTTGCACCTCTATCCACCGTGGCAGCCCATGGGCCCGCACCCAGCAGTGCAACGCCTCCGAGCTAGGCGCCGCACGTGTATTGTGCAGCGCCTAGCCGCTAGGCGCTACACGTGTAATGTGCAGCGCCTAGCCGCTAGGCGCTGCACTGTGACTTATCCAGCCACTTGGCTGGCCCCCCCCACCACACACTCTCTCACTCTCTCCCCGAGCTTTGCCCCCTCTCCCACTCTCCCCCTCTCAAATCTTCTTCCAAATCTTGCAAATTTGAAGAATTTGTCCGTGGATTTCGAAGTCAAACCCTCCCTCAAGGTAATAATCTCCGATCCCCTTTTTTTGATCGAAGTAAAGTTCTCCCATTGCTCATTTGTTGGTAGTTTGGGGAAACCCTAGTTTTGTTTGGATCTAGAGATTTGCATGGAGATGTGAGATGTTTGTTTGCCAATTTCTATGATTAGGCTTTGTTAGTATGCTAGGGTTATTCTTATGGGTGTTCTTATGTTGGTGCTAGGGTTAGGTTTAGGGCTAGGGTTATGGTTAGGGTTATGGTTATGGTTAGGGTTAGGGTTATGGTTAGGGTTAGGGTTGTTGTTTCATATATATATTAGGGTTTGTATTCGGTGTTAATCCATGGATTAGTACTCATGGAAGCAATGTTACCTTGTGTTCATTGCTTATAGGGATGGGAAGAACATGTGTGTTTGTTCATCATGGGGACAAAGACGCCTTTTTGAAAGGCAATAAAGAACCGGACCCGGATGAGTTTGGCATGGTGTTTGATAGTAGTCCTAGCTATGCGGAGCTCTCACAACAAGTTAGGAAAGATTTGAATTGGATGGACCCTAGTGATATCATTGAGTTGGAGGGAAGGCATAATGTTGGTTTTGGAATGCACATCCGTTGGAAGACAATGCGTGTAAACTCGGAGCAACGTTGGGTTGCATACAAGGAGACGGTGGCCGAATCACTAGACAAGGCTCTTGAGTTATTTGCAACGAAGAAGGTTGATTCAAGTTTGCATTTGGACTTGAACCGGAACCCCTCCCCTTTGGTTGCTAGTAGCCCCCCATCCTTGAAGCGAGATGAAATTGTTGAACCTCTTTTGACCCAAGAAGTGAGGCCAACATTGAGCCCTTATAGAAACAACCAAGATGAATCTTTGCAAGAGGACAATGATGAGTATGCGGACGATGACAATGAAGTTGATCTCCATGACAACAATGTGGGTGATCTCGACAAATATCATTTGTCAGAGACAATGGACCATTCCATCCCTGCGACTCTTTCCTTCTTCTTATGTTCCCTTTCTGGCTACCGAGGCTCCGGAGGAACCATACCGATAAGGGCTTGCATCTGCGCGCGCCACCCTTCAGAATCGGTGTTCATACATAAAGGATTGCCATCGATAGGAAGACCGGTGATCATAGCAATATCCTGCAGCGTCACGGTCATCTCCCCGGTCCGAAGATGGAAAGTGTGTGTCTCCGGCCTCCAATGATCAATAAGCGCGGTGAGTGCTGCAGCATTGTTGGGTGGCGTCGACCGGCGGACCAACTCAATGAAAGGGAGAAGTCCTGCCTCCCTAACATAAGGTGTGTACCGCTCATCATAGCGCATCCCTCCAAGGCTGATCCCGTGAGACCGAAGCTTCAGAGGTGCAAGCTCCTACAAACAAACAAATCATAACATTACATATGGGGCATTTGTGTTTGAAAAAACATACGAAATTCATAACACCGGCCACTTTCAGTATTACCCGCTGCTGCACCGACATAGCGTACGACCGGTGTTGTTTGTCCCAATGATCATCGAGAAGCCAAACCATCCTAACAATTTCAACAAAGCATTCTTGTCAACACGATTATCTTTTCAATTCAAAAAAACTAAAGTAGGCCTACTACATGCAAGATTCAAAGCATATGTATCCAAAGCATTTTTCTCAATACGAGTATAATTTTAGTACAAATAAACTAAACTAGGCCTACTTCATACAAATAACTTCTCCATAGAAATAACATGTCAATCTATGTATCCAAACTATATAAATAACATGTCAACCTATCTATCCAAACCACATTCTAATCTAACGAGGGTTCCCCTAATCTAATATATGCAAGATTCAAACAAAAGTTGCCCAAATCTAATACATGCAAGATTCAAACAAGGGTTCCCCAAATCTTCAAAATATAATATTTTCTATGGATAGAAAGAAGGGGATCGGAGGAGAGTACCTTCTACGATGGATTGGTGAAGAAATGCACGGACCAAATCGTCGGATCGGAAGGATTTGGGAGAGGGGATTGAGAGGGGGAGTGCAGATGGCCGCCGCCCTGTTTTTCTGTAACTGCCAATGGGGAGGGTGGGGGAGGAGAGGGCTGGCGCGTTTGCAGATAAGTCACAGTGCAGCGCCTAGCGGCTAGGCGCTGCATACAGGTGCAGCGCCTAGCTCGGAGGCGTTGCAGTGCTGGGTGCGGGCCCATGGGCTGCCACGATGGACAGAGGTGCAACGCCCCGGAGCTAGGCGCTTGTGGCGCCGGCGTGGCGGACGCTACACAAAAGGGTTAGGTGTGAAATAGTTTCGCACCCAGTTCATTCTGTGAATTTTTATTTCGTTTTCAGGTCAAAATTGTCAAATTTGCCGTGGCAGAGCTCCACTCGGCCGATTGGCTCCGCTCCACTGGAATCTGGATTTGCGGGGACGACGGGACAAGTCACCCGCGCGGGGGTCGGGAGACGCTGATGCCCATGCTATCCTCCGCACGCAAACGCCAGTCAAAAGCTGACCTTTCTGGCTCACACATCAGAGATCACTCCACCGCACCACGCCACCCGAGGCCTCCGACTCCGCACGACACGACCCATCATGCCCCAGCCGCATCCCAGCGCGCCACCAACCCCACCACATCCACCCCCCCGAGTCCACCATCGCCGTTCGCCACGCGCCACCGCGCCACGACGCCCGGCCCCGCGTCCCCTGTTCGGCGCCGGATCCGCTGCGCTTGCTACCATCTACGAAGGCGGGCCCCGGCCGAGCGACTCCCGCGCGCCAGAACCCACGGGAGCGCTCCGTCGGCGGTAAAAAAGAAAGAGACGAGGAAGCAGGGGCGGCCGGCTCCGAGACCCGGGTCCAAATCTGGGTGACGCCCGTTGACCGCGACCAGGAGGCGAGAGGAGTGGCCGGGAGGAAGAGGGGAGGAGTGAGCCGGACGGACGCAAGCGGAGGCGACGCGAGCAGCAGCGGCCACCTCGCGCACGCATTCGCCCGTACACCCCCACCCGCTCCTTCCTTATCCCCC
>NC_057805.1:405660794-405683232 GCF_018294505.1 Triticum aestivum | reverse complement strand
ATCTGGCATGAAGCGCCAGCGGTCGTCCTACGTCGACGACGACGACCCGGACGGCGACAGGCGGAGGTTCTACGACCGTGGGGGCCCGCCGTCCCCGCCGCCGCCGCGCCGCCGCCCCGCGGAGTACGAGAGCGACGAGTTCGACCGCCGGGGCGGCTTCGGCGGCGGCAGGTTCTACGACCACCGCTACCGGGACTCCCCCTCGCCGCGGGCCTATGGCGGAGACCGCGCGATGCACCGCTCCGAGAGCTTCTCCGGCTTCCGCCGCGAGTTCCCCAAGGGGTTCCGCGCCGACCGGGACCGGTCGCGCTGGGACGCGAGCGGCAGCGGCAGCGGCGGCGGCGGCTCGGCGTGGCGGCGTCCGGGTGGCCCCTGGAGGGATCCGCACGGCTTGGACGGCCACAAGTCTGCGGCCAGGCGGCAGGCGCCGTCGCCGCCTACGCCCCCTCGCCGGTCTCCCAGTGAGCCCAGGAGGAGGATAGATGGTCCCAAGGGGGACAAGTTGAGGAAGCACAACTGCGGCGCCGGTGAGATCGAGGAAGGGGAAGTCGCGCCAGATCCGGGCACCAAAGCCCCGCCTCCCCCTGCCGCCGCGGAGCATCAGAAGTGGGTTGACTCAGGCCGTCCTGATGACAAGGGAACTAGTAAGAGATGCGAGTTGAAGAAAGTGGATTCTCCTGGGCCGAGACTAAGAGTGGATTTGAGAACTCAAGCTGCCGACAACTTGGGGAAGGAGAAAGGGAAGATCAGGGATGATGCAGCCGCAGAAGCAGGGAAAGTAATAACCACGCAGCATGAGAAATCAGCATCGGATGTCACAGGGAAAGTAGCAAGCACACAGCATGAGAAATCAGCATCGGATGTCACAGGGAAAGCAGCAAACACACAGCATGAGAAATCGGCATCGGATGTCACAGGGAAAGCAGCAAACACACAGCATGAGAAATCAGCATCGGATGTCACAGGGAAAGTAACAAACACACAGCATGAGAAATCAGCATCGGATGTCACAGAGAAAGTGTGTGGAGGAGATGAAGCTGCCAGTGCCGTTGATCAAGGTGGAGAGAGCACTTCCTCCGCTATGCAGCTGGAAGCGCGCCATGAGGAAGTGGTTACACGACAAGATGGTGCCAATGCTGCTGATGTGGGTGGGCAGAGCACTTCATCTGGTATCCTCAAGGATGCTACCATGGAAGAAGTGACAACACAAGTTGAAACTGCCATTGCTGTCAATGATGTTGGGAAGGGTACTTCATCCAGCACACAAAAAGAATCACTGCAGGATGTAGTAATGGCATTAGGCGAGACTGCTAGTGATGATGATATTGTTTGGATTGGCAGTTCATCGACTACGCTGCAGAAAGTTCTTCCTAAAGAATCAACAGATGGAAACATCAATGCCGGTGGCGATGCTGGATATTGCGCTTCGTCCAGTGTCCTGCAGGGGGCGATGCAGGAGGAAGTGAAATATGTAGATGTAGCTGCCAATATTACAGATGCGCCGAAAGAGGCCAGTTCTTTCAGTATGCTGAAGGAAGCGGTGCATGAAGAGGACACACCGCTATCTGCTAATACCATTAATTTGCTAGGAGATAGCAAGTCATCCGTTATGCTGGAGGAAGCAATGAATGAGACAGTAACCACGAAAGAACTAACTGCCAATGCGCTTGACATAGCTGGAAAGAGCAGCTCATCTACTATGCTCCAGGAAGATGTCATGACTTCTCTCTGCCAAGAGTCTCAAGAAATTAAAGAAACTGAAATAGGAAATGTTAGAGACAAGAAGATTGATGAAACAACTGAATCTATCGCATCCCAGCCAGTGGAAGAGGGACTCGAGAGGTACGGTTGTGAAAATAGAGTTGCGCTTGACAAAACTGAAGTTGTAGAAGAAAAAGAGGCAGCAGCTGAGAATGAAATCGTTGCGAAACAAGTAATACATGTTGATCTGGAGGCCAAACTTGCAGGTACTGGTGCTTTCCTTCAACCACCCAAGGACCATATTAAGGATACTGAGGAAGAGGGCACGACTTTGGATCTGATTATGGAGAAGCCAAGGGCTGAAGATAAAGGAAAGGGTATAGCATTTGATGTCCTTAATAAGGCAGGTGGTGGTACTTTAGCGGGGAGAGGTTTTGACATAGGATTGCAGCCTGACACAGACCAAAAAGAAGCATGGAAATCTACAAGCACTACTTCCGTAAAGCAGGAAGATGACACACTCAAGATAGGGAGACTCGATCTTTCACTAAGCTTGTCAGGTCGTTTACAGGATCCTGAATTCAAAAGTTCTGTTCCCAGACCTGATTCTCTAGCCCATGGACCATGCTCCCAGTTGTCGTCGTCGTCATCATCATTCTGCACAAATTCAGATGGAATAACAGCTTCCGTATCATTGACCAATTCTCAAGCATTTGTTCGCAACCCTAGTTTCTCACATACTCAACGGTCATTGGACAATTGTGAGCACTCAGTAGGCAGTAAACCTTTGTTTCAAGGAGTTGATCAGGTGAGCAATAGCACAGGATGGCAAGTAGAGTTGTCGTCAAACATATCTACCGAGAAAGGGAACCCCACCCCGCTACTTCAGAAAGTACTCCAAAATGGTCATTTGTCAGATAACACTTTGGTTGGTGTGAACATGCAGAACAATGGGCTATCGCCAGTCCTGTCGACAGCACATAATCATGGTTCGCTTGATGCTGGATTGGGACATAGTAGACATAGAAGGCAGCTCACAAGAGAGAGAAGTAGCAGCAGTCTTTCAAGGGGTGAGCTACAGCATGAGGAACAGCTTGTTCTGAATGGTGCTGGTGTTGTTGAGAGGGTTATTTCCAAGATTGTTTCAGACCCTCTGAATTATACAGGAAGGATGCTTCAAGAGATGACAGGCAATTCTAGAGCATATTTGAGGGAGGCCATTTCTGAGATCATAATTAATGCTGATAAAAGAGGACAAATAGTAGCGTTGCAGGAGGCACTTAAAAAACGATCAGACTTGAATAGTGAAATACTGCAAAGGTGTCCACGGGTGCTGTTGGAGATACTTGTTGCTATAAGGACGGGTCTTCCAGATTTTTTAAAGAAAAGCAGTAGCATTGCTACACCTGATTTGGTTGACATTTTTTTGAATTTGAAATGCCGCAATCTCTCATGCCAAAGCGTTCTACCAGTGGTTGATTGTGATTGTAAAATTTGTAAGCAGAAGACTGGCTTCTGTAGTTCTTGCATGTGCATTGTCTGCTTGAAGTTTGACACGGCATCTAATACATGTAGTTGGGTTGGCTGTGATGTCTGTCTTCATTGGTGCCATACGGATTGTGGCTTACGCCACTCCCTTATTCGAAAGGGGGGAGCTGGTTCTAGGGCACATGGTACTAATGAAATGCAGTTTCATTGCGGTGCTTGTGGACATCCATCAGAGATGTATGGTTTTGTGAAAGAAGTCTTCCGAACATGTGCTAAACAATGGAGGGTGGAGGCTCTGATCAGAGAGCTTCAATATGTGGAAAGGATCTTCTCTGCAAGTGATGATGCAAGGGGTAGGAGAGTCAGGGACTTTGTCAAGCAGATGCTGATTAAATTGGAAAACAGGGGTTATTATTCTGAAGTCATCAAATATGTCATCGCATTCTTTTCTGGTAAGCCGCTACCATAAGTAGTGAGAGATAATAGTTAACATTGCCATGCTTGTTCAGTTCTTGCTTTTACTTATATATTTCTAGACATATAAGACTAGTAACCATGTTAACGTCAACCGTGCTTGATCTTCAAACCAATAACAGTTACCCAGCTTGTAGGCTTTCTCATTAAGGATTCTCCAGTACTACAGATTTTGTGGTCCATGCTTTCAAAACTGGTGTAAATACGAGTGCAAGCTGTCATCGATCGGCAAATTATATCTTGCTAACGCTCTGTTTCTAATTCCAGATGACAATCCTAACATGGGCAGTGGTCCATTAGTGCCACTAAAGGGCATTCCATGCAGCATTGCTGAAGGAATAAATGGGATTCCTAGTTCGAGTCGAACGGCAACATGGTTACCATCAGTTACCTTAGAAGGAGTCCCGTTCCTACAAAAAGCAGGTGTTGTTTCTACTACTGGGAACCAATCGATGTCTAGAAAAATAGCTGAAACTGGATTTCAGGCGGTCAATAATAAGCCAGTTTCTGATGAACTGGATAGTCTAGTGAGGTTAAAGCAGGCTGAAGCAAATATGTACCAGGAACGTGCCAATGAAGCACGTAAAGAAGCTGAGAGTCTGAAAAATATCGTGATGGTAAAATATGCACGCATTGAAGAACATTATGCTACTCAAATGACTGAACTCCACATAAATGAGTTGCAAGAGAGGCGCAAGCAAAACATTGAAGAACTTCAAGTCATTGAAAGATCGTACCATCAATTTCTCAGCATGAAAACAAGGATGAAAGATAACATTAGGGAGTTATTGTTGAAAATGGAGGCAACAAAACAAAATCTAAGCACATAAACGAGGTTACTGCCCGTGTTTGGTTGCAGATACCAAACTTGCTGAGCTTAGTGAAGGCAGACTCCATATTGTGTAAGTTATAAATCTTTCATGGTATATTCCCTTGATGTTGCTGAGACTACCATACAGTAAGATTATTTATTCTCAAATGTTATCCAGTATCTTCCTTTTTTATTCATTTCATATTATTAATGTGATAATATATTCAGTTTTTGAAGCTGACATATCTACACAAGTTTTACATGTTACCAGCTCCTATATTTTGTGCACCATTCACATGGGTAAAATTATGAACAATTAACTTTAGTTGTTGATGCTTATTTTTGAATAACTATTTACATGCATGATTTTTGTTTTCCTGATGTAAGTTTCTGTGAAATGGACTAAACAAAGTCACTGATTCTTTTCGAAGGTTCAGCTACTAAATTAGTGGACCTATCATTGAGTTCTATTCTTATTAAGAACATACCATCTGCTATCAGTAATAGCATGGCCTGTTGATTCAGAGAGTTATCACAATGCAGCTACTTTGCACTTTCTTTTTCTATTTGAACAGTTTACCACAATGCAGACACGCACACAATGTCGTATATCATTATCATAATGTAGAAGGAGCAATATTTTGGGGGGAATGAAATGATAAGCTCTCCGCTAGACTAATGTGGTGTATAATTTTGGGTTAATTAGATAAATGCCACTCCAATTATGGCGATTCATAAAAATGCCACTGCAATTTCCAAACTTTGAAAAATGCCACTGCAATTTTTGCAAACTTTGAAAAACGCCACTCCAGACTTCGAAAAATGCCACTGGAAATGGCATGAAATGGCATTTTTCAAAGTTTGGAATTGCAGTGGCATTTCTCGGGATCGCCAGATTTGGAGTGGCATTTATCAAATTAACTGGAAATGGCTACTGAACGTTTACTGGATTGAGGCTCCAGAGTAAAGACAAATGGGTTTAGTATTATGTAACTATATTTGGAGAGAGGAACTTCTATCGCTAGTTTATTGATAATGTTGTGCTGAATCCAGCAATGTACTGGCATTAATTTTGATGGTAGAGGAAACAGGGTGTATTTTGTAGTAAATCTATAAATGTATAGAGCTGTAAAAGACACTACCTTGTATCGAAAATATACGTCCTTTTAGAATTTTATTCAAGTATTATTGGTAACATGCCATATTACCATTCCTTTATTTCAAATACTTTCCCTTTTTCTCCTAAATACAATAAATGCTAGAGTTACAGGCTCATTCTTCTTTATGATAAGTGAGTGGCTAGGAAGGTTGGACCTGGCGTAGTGGTAGAACCTCTCCACTTGTGGCCTGGGGGTCTTGGGTTTGAACCAGCCTCCTTGCAGAATTATTGTGTAAGGGTAAGGCTATCTATAAATTCCCTTCCCTAGACCCCACCTTGTCTGGGAGCTTTCGACGCGGTATAAATGAGGATCTAAATTGGAACAGCCAAATAAAAGTGCATAGGGGGTGTAGGAGCTACATTTTGGATCAAATTTGAAAGGCTAAAAAAACCTTCATTTTTATTTCGGAGGAAGTCAGAAAGTAGCAACCTACTCTTCAACCACCCTTTGTTTGGCACGCGACAGGAATTTCATGGGAAAAACCACCGCCACCCCTTGCATTGTCCCTCCTTCGCCAGATCCAACGCACGCGCGTCAGGCGGCGCTCGTTGCCATCCTTCGGCGGCGGGCGTAGCTCCCCTTCAGTGGCGGCCTACAACATGTTCCACGTCTTCGGATCCTGTCTTGCGGCTTTGGGATTGTTTGGACATAGGCCGGGGCGAAATCCCTGCTTGGCTTGCTGATGCTGGCAGCGGCGACACCTTCGGGTGCTGTCACCTTCTTCGAGGCGCTGCCACGGCCTTTCTCCGTGCCCTCTTCGAGCACCAGGGGAAACCCTAGGTTCGAGGTCTGGTTCCTCGGATCGGACGACGGCGACGTCACGGTGTCGTTTCCCTTCATGAAGGTGTCGTCTTGATTGCTCGTGGTATGCCCAGTAGTGGGTTTCGAGATTGGGTAGTTTTGCGCTGTGTTGTAGCTTCTGTCTGGGCCGAGCATCCCACGTCTCTCTACTCCAGGCATCATGTTTGCGCCATCTTGTGGTTGTGCCATGTGATGTACCCTCCCTTTGTTCTCATTTCAACTTCTTCTATCAATGAAAAGATATGCAAGCTTTCGTATTCGCGGAAAAAGATATATAGGCTGCTTCTTTTGAGCGTTCTCCTAGGTTCACTGTATCGTGTTCATGTATCATGAGAATAAATTGAAATATTGATACTTTTGAATATCTCCTCTTGTTTCTAGGAGGACCATCCTTCGAGCTCTTACATGTCTGGTTGGCAAACGACTTGTCATCTTTCTTGAAGAATTGCTCTTCAGGAAACAGCAATGCTGAATTTCAAGAAGGTGCGAGCAGGCGGGCAGGTCTCATTCCTATTCCTAAGAACCAGTTTTGCTGATCCAGTTTTGAATCAAGTACGACGGAACGGCGCTGGTTTGAAGCCAACAGCTCTGTAAGCTCCTGGAAACGAAGTTTTCCTGGGTCCCGGTGGCAGCGGAATTATGTTAGGCCAGTTGGTGGTAGTGTACGTAGGGCATGGAACTGGATCTGTAAATTATGGTGCGTCTGTACCTGTCATTTTCGATAGGAGTATGTATGCATCAGGCCATGTCTGAAATGGCTGCTTAATTTGTAGTCCCTCTGCAACAGACGAAGGAAATTCTGCCCGTGTTATCGAAGACTGCCTCTCAGTTATTCTATCGTGATATTCTCTCTCAGAGATTTCTGCTCTAAGCTGTTTGTCGTCAGAGAAAAAGGTGTGGGGCATGTCTGAGAGTAATGCTTAATGGGGGTATCCATTCTGGGTTGAACAATGTTCCTCACAAGCTGTGGACTGGCGGTAGCTTGGAACGCTGATGGATCACAGGGCAGGGCCTTCGGTGGGGGCAGATGATGATGGTTTTTTTTCCCAACCAGCCCAGCCCCCCTTTCGTTAATTGCTTATTCCATAAACAGAATTTGTAACAGAATAACAGAGCTTGAGATCTGCTAAAAGTGTTGGGTAGGCAGAAACCTGTTAACACTTTAGAGAGTAATCCTACACGTACAAAAGGAGGCTTTTACATAAAGGTGAGTTTTGATAGGAGATTAAGGGGTAGAAGGGGCCCACCCTTATGAAAATCAGGGGGAATAGGGGGGGTGGGGGGAGGTTAGTTAGTTTGAAAAGATCCTAGTCAGCATGTAAACCTTTGTATGTTTAGCATTATTGCACTTTAGAAGAGCGGATAATGACATAGCTGTAGTAAAAGAGAGGCGATTGTGGAACATTACTGCTGTGCATTGACGAATCGCAACATCAGTTTTACAAGGTGCTGTATACAGGTAGGCTCGCATTGTCAGAGACCAACTTCCAAACAAATAGACACATAAAGGATACTACCACTAAACAAGAAACACCGAAATACACTACACTGCTACCCTCTGTCCCAAAATAATTGACGTGCTTATTTTGGGACCGAGTGTATATAGAACTGCAAGGTTTGCTACCACACTGCCTGCTGTTCCTCGTCGCATATGGAAATGGAAGCAGTGCAATAGTTGGGCTCGCGACTGAAAGTGTCTGCACTCGATCGAGATAAGATCGATTGATAAAGCTCAGTATCCATCTTTCTTCTTTCTAAGTCGAGTTGTGCAGGCAGGCAGGCAGCGTTACATTTACATAGTAGGAGCAACACTTTTCAGACGGTGGCGTTCTTGCCGTTGGCGATGTTGTGGTGGTGGTCGTCGTCGTCCATGAATCTCTTCCAGAACCAGTGCTGCTTCCACACCTTGTCGGTCATCTCCTCGATGGGCACGTTCTTGGTCTCCGGGAGGAAGAAGAGCACGAAGACGGACATGACGAGCACCCAGGCCGAGAAGAAGATGAAGATGGCGAACTTGAGGTGGCAGAGCATGGAGAGGAAGGCCTGCGCGATGAGGAAGGTGAAGAGCAGGTTGACGCACACCGTCACGCTCTGCCCCGCCGACCGCGTCTCCAGCGGGAACGTCTCGCTGGGGATGAGCCACCCCAGCGGGCCCCAGGACCAGGCGAAGGAGGCCACGTAGGTGCACACCATGACCACCACCAGGATGGCCCACCCGTGGCCCAGGTTGTCCGACTTGTCCGTCACCTTGATGCCCAGCACCACGGCGATCACCACCTGCGACAGGAACATCTGCACGCCAGCCTCCAGCAGCAGCGCGCGCCGCCCGGCGCGGTCCACGGCGTACACCGACACCAGCGTGGCCAGCACGTTGACGGCGCCCGTGATCACCGCCGAGTAGAGCGACGCGTCGCTCTTGAACCCGAGCGTGTTGAACAGCACGGGGGCGTAGAACATGATGGCGTTGATCCCCGTGAACTGCTGGAAGATCTGGAGCAGCACGGCGATGACCAGCTGCGGGCGGTTCCGGCGCTGGAGCAGGTTCCGGAACGGGTGCTTCACCTCCTGCGCGATGCGGCTCGCCTCCACGATCTCGTTGAACTCCGGCTCCACGTTGTCGGTGCCGCGGATCCGCTTGAGCACCGCCTTGCCCTCCTCCAGGTGGCCGCGCTCGATGAGGCTGTTGGGGGTGTCGGTGACGAAGAGCGCGCCCAGGGTGAGCATCGCCGCCGGGATGCCGGCCAGCGACAGCGACAGCCGCCAGCCCCACGGGTGGATCTTGCTCGTGCCGTAGTTCACCAGGTTCGCGAACAGGATGCCGATGGTCACGTTCAGCTGGAACAGGATGTTGAGCCCGCCGCGGATCCTCGTCGGCGCGATCTCCGACAGGAACAGGGGAACGGCCTGCACCACAGTTGTTCGTTTCGTTAGAAATGTATAGTAAGAAGAAATTCTGAGACGGGAAATCACGAAATGGGTCATCAAATGCAGATGGCCTGTCCCCGCAAAAAAAAAATGCAGATGGCCTGAACGAGGCCCATTGGGCCAGAATGTTCTCTTCCCCTTTTTTCTTTCCTTTTCTTGGGATGCTAAAACAAATCACCTAGCATGCTTTCCTACTGTAAAAAAAAAATCACCTTAGCATGTGACCGTATAATTAAAGTGTCAGAACCGCACCAACCTATCACCATCGGAATCTCTTAATCAGTGGGCCTAATCAGAAGCGGTGGAATTAAGTAATAAAATATTGTTGGACTAATGATCTACTCCTACTCGAGCTAAGTTCTGGCACACATGCATGTTGTCTTGCCTGCTTCGTACGGAGTATAATTGAGTCTAGACGCCTTTATATTATACAAGTACGTTTGGTTTTTTTTTTTGGATGTTAGTGTGTGCATAATTTGCAAACTCATGCTCAATCAGTGCCTTGATCCGTGTAGTAATCTAATGCATCACTAGCGCACAAATTCTTGGCATTTTCAATCGAGAAAGCTCCCCGCTCTGAGGTCTACAGTCCATAGACACATTGTTTTTTTTTCCGGTGTTCGGCAAGGAAGGAACCAGAAGAATCCAAGCGAAGTGCACCTCCAAGTCAAGCATCAAAGATACAATTTTGGTCCAGGCCTAAGTTTATGTATAACTACTCTATCAGCTAGGCTCGCTTCATATTGCGACCCGTGTGGCCTACACGTGAACAACCGCGCCTGCTTGCTACTACTAAAAAAGTGTTGCTACACACACGATAGATTTGCGTCGAGGCCTGAACGATCCTACATGACAGCGCCACAGCGTGCGTGCAAGCATGAGATTTGGACGCGAAGGAAGAATCGTTCACGGATCGTGCGGAAAGTATCGTCCGTGAAGCAATTTCGCTATTAAAATCAAAGTTTCGACAGCCAAAAACAGAAGAATCCAAAGCTGCTGTGTTTGTATATTCTACAACTAGTCCAAGTTGATTGCAACTTGGGACAACGAGAGAGAAGGGCAGCCACACCAGCAAACTCTGCTGCTGCAGAGACTAGTAAAACCATGAGAAACCAAGGGGATAAGCTGCAAGCGTGCACCTATCACCTGTTGCTTGGCCCAAGCTTCTCCTACCATTTGGTCCAGTAATTTCTAAGCTCGGGGTCGCGGCCAGCATCGGAATCTTGGAACTTAACAAGTTTATCGCGAGAGGTGAGGCGATGCCACCAATGGAAGGTGTCCTCGTGCGCCAACACGAGTCATGCACCGTCACATGGTTTGTACATTTGACCCCTGAATTCCGGGAAATATAAGAGGGATACGATGTACCTACATACGTACTGCAGCTAGTACATACTCCCTCCGTTCCCAAATATAAGTCTTTCCAACAAGTGACCGAATACGGAGCAAAATGAGTGAATCTACACTCTAAAATATGCCTACATACATCCGTATGTTGTAGTTCATTTGAAATGTCTAAAAAGATTTATATTTAGGAACGGAGGGAGTATAAAATACAACAATATTTTATATTTAGAAGAGTATTAATCTGGACGTGAAAAATGGTAGGACCAGTAGGTTTAGTTTGGTCCAAAGATTCTTTGATACTACCGTGGGCGGTGACTGATTGCCAGCAAACAAGGAAGAAACTGCACACGGGTTACGTCATTTTCGTAGACGCGGAAAATTATGTCTCGTGCGTGTGCGTGCTACGTACATATTTTCTCAAACCAGCCACCGCTAGCTTTACATGTTTGACTTCGGTTTCTACCAACACCTTTTGACTTAAGTTACCTAGGAGTACGTACATATCAAATGTTGCTGCGTAAACGTACGTAATCTTGCTTACTGATATTAAAAAATATACAATTCTGAAGCTGGTGGAAATTTGTGCTAACCTGGTTGGCGAAGCCGACGCCGCAACCAAGCAGGATCCTGCCGATGATGAGCATGGCGAGGTTCTGGGCGGCCCCGTTGAAGATGACGCCGATGATGAAGAAGACGCCGGCGATGAGCATGGTGAGGCGGCGTCCGAGGCGGCGGGTGGTGTAGGAGGCGAAGAAGGTGGCGGTGAGGCCGGCGAGGTAGAGCGACGAGGTGAAGAGCTGCAGGCCCTGGTTGTCGTACTTGCAGTAGTTGCTCTCCTTGTCCTGGTTCTTCCGGCGCAGCACCGCCGGGAAGAACTCACGCAGGAAATCGTCCATCGATGTCACTCCGCCTGCAAAAACAAACAGTTTTTAGACCTTAGAACTGGTTGTTAATCGAGCTGGACGCTGTGAAAGAAATGGACAAGATTTTCTTAATTAGTTTTAGTAAGAATTCATCTCGCAAAAAAAAGTTTAGTAAGAATTCATGTAATACTATGCTAAACCCAAAGGCAACGTGTCCACACAAAAGACAGCTTTGTTGCATCAGACGTGATCTGGAGGTGTACAAATGGGTTGACTTAACAGCCTGTCAAAGTAGTCGGTGGCAAGATGGCAGCAGTTATATAGTTTCTTCCAAATACAGTATAATATTAATTCTTATATGCAGCTAGAATCATACAGCTAGCACAAGTGCGAGCATATACTATGATCCTGGCCAGAAAACCGGATAGTGTTCACAATGGAGTAAACTGGAAAGTGCTAAATTATCAGCTGGCCGGTGCGTGGTAGTTAATGAGGAGGATCAATTGCATTAACTTCCTTCCAATTATCTGTGGTTATCTGCTTCGTCATATGAAGACGAGAGACGGCAGCCACAAGTAAACACCATATCCATATCCATGGAGTCAATTAAACTCCTCTCTTTCATACGCGCGGACGGCGACGTCACGGATCACTAAACCATGCATGTAAGGCGGATTTGACATGATTTCTCAGAGCTACCACGGGAGCACGCAACGCACGCACATGCATGGACGGAGATGATCGATCTCTGGAAGAACTTGCATAGACATGTGGAGTATCGGGTTACCTGAGATGCCGACGTCGTAGCCGAACATGAGGCCGCCGGTGGCCGCCATGATGCAGGAGATGATGACGATGGGCGTGATCTTGGCCTCGAACTCCACGCCGGACGGCGCCGACACGGCGAACCCCCCGCCCGGCATCTTCGCAAGCCGGCCGGTCAAGCTACGCCGATATAATGGAAGCTAGACAAGCAGCGAGTGTTTCTCCACAGAAGCACACGAGGAGAGCCAAAGGAAGGGGATTGGAGATGGGACACAACGCTCCAAGTCCCTGGGGTATATATAGGGAGGGAAGCCCACTCGGCTAAGAAATTTCAAACGCAACCGAGCGGCCAGATCGGGCCACGTCGCTTCTACGATCCTCCGGTGGGGCCCGCGCGACGGCTCTCTCGCTCGCAGGGCTGCCCGGTCAACGGACGGCTCCACGGCCCACGGGCCAGAGCGCGCACCACTCTGTGCATAAGCACGACGACTTTTCCGTCCCTCCCACAAATTATGGCTTATCCAAACCAATTCCTTCTATAGTACTCCCTCCGTCCCATAATATAAGAACGTTCTTATATTATGGGACGGAGGAAGTAGTAAGCCTTTATGGGCTCCTTTTTTGAAAAAGAAAACTGAAGAGCGGCTCGGAAAACCTTGAGGATATTCTCTTATCGGACGCCGACCTTCTTGACAACGAGATCGCTGGATGGGCCCATGCGTCGGTGAACGATCTGTCCGAGTTTTCGGAGTGTCAACAACGGGCGCAGCTTCCTTGTTGCTGGGTTGATTCATGTGAATGGAGGACCTTGACTTTGAATACAATTTTAACGAATTTTATACGTCACGTGGGGATGGATTCGCTTGGGAAAATTATTATGTGTTCGTCGATGTGGATAGCAGTATAGTACATGCAAGCACAAGAAATTTGACGCCGGCGTTCGCATGCGTGCGTCTACTTTTCCACAGGGGAAAGTGGTGTTGGCCAAGTGGTGCTAGTTTATGTACGTATAGCTTTTGTACCATTAGCGATTTGGTCGAGATACCATCGTACTACAACATATGGCTGTATAAATATACCACTGTCACGATGTCGACCAAGAGCAGACTAAATAAAATCTCACTTCCAGCTGGCCTCGTCGACATGATATGATTTGGTCGACATGGTAACGTTACAAATTGGCATTCTAAATTTCTCCATTATTTTTGCAATCAGTTCGATAGATCTCGCATCCTTATGAGAGGAAACATACGCCGCAGCTTAGTACAGTACTAAACAACGCAGCTAATTATCCACGTTAGGCTCAAGTAAGCCGTGGAATTAGAGCATGTGGCTAACGAGCGGTCGCCCATCCAAATATGAAATAACAATCTCTGTGCGAAATCGAATTTTGCTTTGATCTTTATATATCCAGCAACCCAAGCCCATTTGCACGTTCTCACCGGCCGATGCTGCCCAGTTCATACCGTCATAAGATAAGTCAACTAATCTTATCGACTGAATATTCAACACCCCAGAAACTCTGCAGCCCTGGCTCCGAATAATGCCGTCAGGGGAATCAAATGTTTTTCATTGAAAAGGAAGTACACCCATGATCAAAAGAAAGAAATCAAAATGCATGATTCGGCACGGTTTGCACGCGAGGACTCCCACCCGTTTGGGAATTTTAAACGGCGTGCGACGCCGCGATTTGCCTTCTTGGTTCAACCCGATGGCCGACTGCGATGCGTTCGCAAAAGCAGAAAAGGACGCGAGCGAGCTGGATCTTTTGTCCAGGGCAGGCCATGACTTCTGCGAAACTTCAGTAAGCTTACGAACGAGAACAACACTTGTGCGCAGCACAGAGGGCCACGACAACAAAATACGTGTTCCGTGTGGATCTTTTCACGCCCTGTATACTTGGTACTTAATATAGTCAGCGCCACGCATGAATGTCTCACGTACGCACAGCACCGGTTTTCCGTACGATCTCAGATAAAGAACACCGTTTTCCGTGGGGAATTACCTAACGATCTCTGGGTTTGATTTGCGTTTCGGTGTGTCTGAACCAACGGCCGGGCGCCGTCAGGCAATGCCGGAAGCTACTACACAGCCGCGCCGAGACACGTCCGGTCCGGGCCGGGCTTTGACTCTGCGGTAACCGATAACGTAAACACGCCATCTCTCCCCTCACGGGCAAACTGCTTATAAAAAAAAGAACTAGCGCAATGCTTTACGGCACACCTGTTACCTGTACGAGTCTGAACTGATCGATCAGCCATTGTTTCGGAGTTCAGAGCCACCGTGGTCGAGTGTTGCGGCATCGCGATTGACATCTGAACCGCGCGCAACGCGGAAGTCAAGCGGCGGAGGGTAGAATTTCTGTGCACGGCAGGCGTGACGCCCTCCGTTCAGTCTTGTTTGCTACGGCGGCTAGCTTTTCAAATCAAAAAAAGATAACGACTAGAAGCAGGCGATCCACGCGTCCTCGACCTCGTGTCGCTGACAAGCGGAGATCGTATAAGTCGTCCACTAGATTCTCCGAGTCAGCACCGATCGATGCACGCACGCGTCGTCTGCAACCAGCACCGATGTGTTCGCTCATGATCCGATCTTTACACGAGTGCATGCATCGTTAAGTCGTCCACTAGATGCTCCAAGTCAGCACCGATCGATGCGTGCACCGTTCGCGCCCAGCACCGATGTGCTTGCCCATGACATTTACGCGCACGATTTAGCCTGCTCCAGGCCGCCCATTGGCCGTCTGATTGTTGCAGCCGGTACCAGTGGCGTAGCTAGCCCAACATGCCAGGGTGGTCCACCAATGCAAAATATTCACATAAATATATTTATTTATTATAAAAAATATATTTTTCTCTATGCTATATAGATTATGGGGAAATTCCAGGGTGGTCCATGGACCACCCTGTCCACCCCCTAGATACGCCACTGGCCGGTACATATACAGTCATTGGCCATAGGCAGTGTCTGTCAGATTTTCCTCCTGAAATGCAGACAGGCACGATGGGCCGAAAAGGATGCGCGGTATGGGACAGGAGTGGCCAATTGTGTTGTGCGGGAAGAAGAGGAAATTCTAGAGATCAAAGGTGTCTAAATTAGACAGCTCTTATTTATACTACTAGCAACATCCCATTTTACACGCAAGGCAACATTGTACACAGACAACACTGGCATTTATTTGTCTACATGTACCACATAGAGATCTCATGATACATCCTCGAAACCACAATCTGCGAGCTAATTTACTAGAGTACACAGCCAGTCTCGTAAGCAAAGCACTTTTTTTTCTTTTCGAAAAACTGATAAGCAAAGCACTTACGGATGCAGCTTCTTAGGGATTACAGCGAGGTCGAGCTTGCTGCCGTACATCTTCGCCAGGGCCTGCCCGCACCAGCCATGGCCGTCGTCCAGCGTGGGCATCCTCACCTCCATGAACGGCGGGGTGGCCTCGCCTTGCGGCTTCACGACGCCAGCAAACACCCTGAGGACGTTGCCGGCGTCGATGTCCATGCAGACGCTGATCTCGACGGCACCCTTGGGCGCCGGCGGGATGCCGGTGATCTTGAAGTACCCTAGGAGATGGTTCTCTTCCGCCTGCTCCCCCTCGCCTTCGTAGACGGCGATCAGCGCCTCGGCCTGGTTGTCCTGCGTTGTTGTGAACAGCATGTCCCTCCTAGCCGGAACAGCGGTGTTCCTTGGAATGATGGCTGCAAAGCCGTCCCCGTCGGCACGGATTCCGAGGTTCATCGGGGTCGCCTGAATCGTCAGCAGATCCAGGCTCCCGGAAGGATCGGTGACTCCTGAAGCGATGGCTCCTTCCAGTGCAGCACCTGAAACAGCGGCTTCAAGATGGTCGATGCTCCCATAAGATTCTTCCTTCTTGCATAATCCCAGGACAAGGCTTCTGATCTTGGGAATTCTGGAACACCCTCCAACCAAGATCACATCATTGATGTCTTCTGGCGTTAACTTTGCATCTGACAAGCATTGATTGATGATCCTCTCACATTTCTCAAAGATCGCCTGATTCACCTGTTCAAACTCTGCACGACTCAACAGCTTGGACACTTTGAGGCCATTACCCAAGTCTGCATTGATCTCAATGCTTTCCTGGGAGGCCAGTTTGTGAATCGCATCCTGAGTTGCCATCCGCAGTAAAGCCATTGACTTGATCCTGTCCGTAGTTGGACCAGCATTGTCACATAAGCTATCATAATTGGGTAGAAGGTGGCACATTGCGTTCTGAAGAATGTCCTCTCCACCAACGGTGCAACCTGCGAGTGCTCTTATCTGAGAAACACCTCCAGCAGTTGCAGACACCGCAACGTCACAATAACCAGCACCGATGTTAAATATCAGGGCGATTTTCTCAATGCCACTTCCCATGTTATCATGCATAAGCTGCTGCTGCTGCTGAGCATACAGAAGAGCAACAGCAGTGGGCTCTGGCATAAGCCTCAGCACATGCAGTCCAGCCATTGCACATGCTCTCTCGATCCTGGTCTGCTGGAAGCGACTGAATGCAACTGGGATGGTTAGAACAGCATTCCTCACTGGATGCTTGAGATGCATTTCCACCAGGGCCTTTAATTCAAGAAGAAAGATGGCAAGAACTTCCTCAGGAGTTGTGGAGCGCCACATATTGTTGACCAGAGCTGCAATAAATGGCCTCACACCAATACCCAGTGTCTGCACAAGGAAAGGGAGAGTCTTGCTAGCTTGAACCACTTCATCTGTGTCCATTCTCCCGATTAAACGCTTCATGTTAAATATTGCACTTCCTGACAAGATATCTCTTTCCTCGTGTGGGTGCTCCTGGGTTGCTCCTCCAGTAACACCCGCTGAAAGGGTGTCATCTTTGAACATGACATATGACCTCATCCCTTTCTGGCTCCGAGTGTTTTTCAGTAGCTCCACTTGATGACCATTCCAAATAGCAACACTGCATCTTGAAGTGCCAATATCAATGCCGATAGCAACATCAGGGAATGATTGTTGTGCTTTGTCGTCCCCAGTGGTTTCGCTGTCAGATGCCACTGTGTAGAATTGCTCGGCCATCCTGCAAAATACAGTCAAACCAGTTAGGCGTTGTTAGATTCTTTTAAGTGTTGTCCAAAACCAGATTCTTTAAACAGTGATAGCAGTAAATTATACCGTCTGCTGCTGAGTATTCAGACATTCAAAACTAATAATTGCACGCAAAACGTCTGAATATGCATGCTGATGAGTATTCAGACATTCAAAACTAATAATTGCATGCAAAACGTCTGAATATGCATGCTGATGAGTATTCAGATATTCAAAACTAATAATTGCACGCAAAACGTCTGAATATGTATGCTGCTAAGTATTCTTTTTTTGAAAGAGAGGGAGGCTCTCCCAGGCTCCATTACTTAGAACGGAACAAAATTGAGTTTTTGGTGCTTACATAAGCTCACTGAGGAGCAGCTCGAAAGGAAATGAAGGGCAGATTACAATTAGAGCTAAATCCCCACTACGAACTACGCGATACATACATGAATGCAGGATGCTGCTGCTGCTGCTGCTGAGTATTCAGACATTCAAAACTAATAATTGCACGCAAAACGTCTGAACATCTACAACTACAATCCAATTTTGACATGATGCATATCACACAGGGTAGAGTGAATTATGAACACTCACTGCATAATCTAAACTAACTATTTTGATTTCCTTCTGCAATATTCACCTGTCAAAATTTAACGGAAATGCTAAAAACTGATGTTAGATTTTTAAGCATGGCAAATCGAACATTTTTTATGGCAATCCCCTTCAGCAATCATGGAAAATCCTGGCCAAAACACTGAACATGCTTGCTGAAGGGAATTGCCGGGCTCGCGACATGTAATTTGCCGTGAGAAATGTTCGATTTGCCATGTTTAAAAATCTGACATCAGATTTGTAGCAGGGTTCTAATTTAAATTAGATTCTGCAATATTCACCTGTCATAATTTAAACCAGATTCTGCAATACTCAACTTTGACAAACCATATTTACCAAGAGAAACATTCAGACACCAACTTAGCTTGCCTAGTTGATCCTTCCATGACTACGTGTATCTATGCTACATTGAAACCTGGCACCTAAGAAGAGTCTGGCACATTTAATCCCCGGCGACAAACCAAGAGCTTGACTAAGGTTCCATAGCAATGCCTGGGTTTCAAACAAGCAGGCACAACTACGCACATGAGTAACAATGTCACGGCTGCTGGGTTTCTCCACCTTGCATAGAAGGCAAATTTTAGTACCTGACCGCAACAAAACCAAACATCACTGCATTAAGCGATATGTTTCCCACCCTAAACAAATTGCACATCAAAGTTCTCCAGTAAACCTTAGCGCTCGCACGTACTAGTGAACTACCCAATTGCAGATATAACTCAAGCACATAGGCACCTAATACTGAACTCAGCGGAATGCGTACTCGGATCAACGAGCCACGACGCGTCCATCTAAAGAAATCAGGCACGGATCAAATTAGGCATGCGTAGGGTTCGGAGATGCCTTACCGGAACGGGCGAGGGATGCGCGGTGGGGACTCTCTTCGCCGGCCTTGCTCGTCGATGCTTCTCCGCGGTAGCGCAAAACGAACTGAGGGTGTGCGCGAAATGGGTTGAGAGGAAGTGGGCTGTAGGAGGGGGTGGGGGAGGTAGAAGAAGGTGGAAAGGCATTTTCTGGAGAGGCCGGGAGAGAGCACGACACGCGGGCGCCTCAGGCGGGGCCGCCGCCGAGGTTCCGGAAGCGTCGCGAACAGGGGAGACGCCGCTGAAGGAGTGGGGAAGGGTAAGGGGCTGTTTGGTTTACTACCAACACTTGCCCAGCCAAAAAATTGGCACACCGACGGGATTTGGCTGTAGTTTGGATCGAGGCCAAAATTTTGGCTCGCCCGGCTCGCCCTGAACGCCCCCGTTCTATATTCGCCAATTTATTGGCGTGGCAAGGGCGCAGAAAACGAGCGCCAAAATTTTGGCAACGGGGCTCTTTCTGTGCGTGTGCATTGTTTCCTGTTTAAGCGCAGAAGATAAGTGGCACTGTGGCGGATTAATCGGCTAATTAAGCGTTAGCCAAATTTTCTGTGGCTGGCTTCTTTACGTACGTGGTATCGTTTCTTTTTCCTTTTTATTTCCTGTATTATGAGATCAATGCGGCAGATTAAAACATGGCAATAAAACGTTGATAGAAGCCAAACAGTCACGCACTGACGCGCGTCTGTTACGTGGTTTTTGGTTGGATCAATTAATCATGTGTGACTGGCCGTGTAAATCATGATTAGTACAGCCCAACAACAGCCATGCAGTACTACGGAGATCAAATTTGCATGGTGACATATGTGAGTACACGTATTAAAACAAGATTTTTCTTTTGACATATTGGAACTAGTAGGTTTTCTATGTTTCTTGTTTTTTGTTAGTTTGTATTAAACCGTATCATAATTAATCAAAGTTGACAAACATTTTACCAACTCAGTTGGCTACAAACCAAATGGGCCTAGCAGTTTTGCCCAAATTTTGGTTGGTACAATGGCTATGATCCAAACAACAATAACTTACCAAATTTTTGGTCATGCCCTTGCTTTGGTCATGCCAAAAAATTGGTTGGGCAAGTTGGGGCTCAAACCAAACACACCCTAACTGCCGACGGCCCTGCGGTGGCGCACTGGACCTGGAAACCTGGGCTGGATAGGTCCATAACGATTTTTTTTTCTTTCTTTTTTAGGGGGTGTCCATAACGAGGTTTGTGGGTCGCCTGGGGCGCGCGAGAGCTATATCTCGCTTAATGCGAGATGTTAGACCGAATGCGTTTCTTCAGATCCCGCAAGCGGGCGCACAACCCCTCTCCTGGGCCGGCCCATTTCACTTTTCATTTTCTACTTTTCAACAGCACGAAATGCGTGCGAGGTGTGATTCTAACCCGCGACAAAGCTGAACAGGAAAGCTTGGCTCGAGGGCCGTGAGGGCACTTCAGAGGTTGGAGCAGAGGGGAGTGAGTGGAAATCTTTGTGAAAAATGCATGTACCACCTAAGCTTAAGGTGTTTCTTTGGAGATTGGCGAAAAGCTCGATCCCCTCGGGGGAAGTTTTATATCGCAGAAATATGGCCACAACAGTCTCGTGCACTCTGTGTGGAGCTCATGATTCGTGGAAACATGCACTGCTGGAATGCCCTATGTCCCGGAGTACATGGGCGTTGTCGTCTGAACAAATAGTTGATCAGATCAGCTCGAATCACCATGAGGGAGCCAAGGAGTGGATTTTTGCTATGGGAAAAGCTCTACCTTCAGAAGAGTTTGTCAGGTTGGTGACAACCCTTTGGGCCATTTGGGGTGCAAGACGGAAAGTGATTCACGAGGATATTTTCAAAAGCCCGTTCGCTATTAATGCTTTTGTGAACACCTATCTAGGAGAGATCAAAGTCTTGTCACATGAAAAGGAGCCTTGCAGAACTTCGGCCCCCAGGAGAACGGGGTGGATAGCACCACCCGAGCATTGTGCCAAGATCAACGTGGATGCAGCAGTAACAAGAGGGAGAACCCATGGCTCTGTGGGTACAATATGCAGGAATTTTGAAGGTGGATTTGTAGGCGCCTCGGCTTTTGTGTTTCCGAATCAGCATGACCCAGCTACTCTGGAGGCGTTGGCGATCAGGGAAGGACTAGCATTAGCACAAGATATTAATCTGCAACACGGACAGCTAGCCTCAGATTGCAAAGGTGTGGTTACAGAAATCCAGACGGGAAGTGGGTCGAGCTATGGAGATATTGTTCAAGAGATCAAGATGACAGCCAACTCTTTTCCCTCTTGTAATATAGTCCATGAGTCTAGGAGCTCCAATGTGGATGCTCACAATCTAGCGAAGCATGCTTTAAGATTAGGGCCTGGCCGCCATGTTTGGTTAGGCCAGACCGACGGCATTTCTTTCGTGCATGTAAACATTGTGACGGTTTGAATAAAAAGCCTCGCGAGATTGGCTAAAAAAACGAAATGCGCGCGAGGTGTGATTCTAACCCGCGACGCCGAGTTCAGTGTAAGCCGCGATAACCAACCACACACCTCACCTGGTGTGATTACATACATCTTTTCTCATCTTCTCTTCTTTCTTATTTTCTTTTCTGTTCCTTTTTATTTTATTTTTTGTGACCCTTTTTTTCTTTCTCTTCTCAGATTCGTGAATTTTTTCTTCAAAATCAACAAAAAAAATAAATAAGAATTCATGAATCTTTTACGAAATCCATGAACTTCTTTTTCTACATTCTTGAACTTTCTTTCAAAATTGATAGACTTTTAAAATTTGTGAACTTTTATTTCATAATCAATGAACTTTTTTTCATTGTGATTTTTCTTTAAAAATTGATGAACGATTTTCAAATTTACGATGATTTTTTTGAATTTTCTTTAAAAATTGATGAGCTTTTTACGAAATCGATTAACTTTTTCCAAATTTATTATTTTTTCAGAATTGATGAACTTTTCTTTCAAAATCGATGACCTATTTTCAAACTTCAGAACTTTTTCAAAATTTGATGATTTTTTTCCCAAAAATCTATTTAAGTTTTTTGAATCCCATGAACTTTCAAATCCAAGTTTTTTACATTTTTGCATATATTTCATTTTTTTACCAGAGTCAAAATAGTTGACTTTGGTCAATAGGTGACCGGCAGGGCTGACCGATGAACCTGCTTTTGTAAGGCAAAATAGCAAACCTGGCATAGTGAATTGAATCGACCCCGAGCGAGGCAACACGTTAGCGCCGAAATGCTCACCTGGCCCAGTAGGCGCCATAGAGGCACTCCCATATGTTAGCTCGTCTCGCGTGAAGAGTTTTTCTCCCCCCGTCGTAACCGGGCGGCCTGCTTTGTTGCTTTTTCCGCATTTGTTGGCTACTTTGGATTGTTTTCGTTTGCTTCTCACTCTAACATGGTTGGTTTTCTTTTCGTTGCCGTTTTTATTTGGACTTGGCCGGTTTTCACCATGTTTATTGTATGTTTTTAATTATTTGGTTTTCACTGTTTCTTTTCTTTTTTTGTGTGTCCTCTTTATGGTTTTTCTGTTCTCACTTCTTTTGTGTTTTCTTTGCAGTTTTTCA
>NC_057805.1:405628402-405660425 GCF_018294505.1 Triticum aestivum | reverse complement strand
GTTCATTTTCTTCGGTTTACTTTGTTTGGTTCTTGGTTTTCATCAGTTTTTATTCTTTTGCATCAGTTTTCTCAATTTTTGTTTTCTATTGGTTTTATTTGTTTTATTTTTATTGGGTTTCATTGTTGATTTTTATTGGTTTTATTTTTCCTTCAACACATTGTCAACTTTTTCATACACATTGAACATATTTTGTATACATGAGAAACATATTTTATATACATGTTTAATTTTTTTAAATGTATTATTAACATTTTTTGAAAGCTTATATTTTTACCTTCTTTTTTCATACACATTGTATATTTTTTTATGTATCTTTCAAATACATTTTTAATACACATACAAGATTAATATTTTTGAATACATGATCACCATTTTTTATTGGCAATACACATTTTTTCACGCACAATGTATATTTTTCGTATACGCCAGGAATATACTTTTATAGATGTTTTAACATTTTTAAAATACAAAATAAACTTTTATGGAATGTATGTTTTTGATATGTACTTTTATTTTAGGACTCAACTAACTACCACACGTTCGGCAGATTGCAACACATCCGAATAATTTCAAAAGCAAGAGCAGTAGCGTGCGAGCCGGTTTCAAATTCGTTTCATAGTATGCATGCATGCATATAAAATAGAAATGATGACATTAGTAAAGATTCCAAAGAAGTCAAAATTCAAATTCAAAATTGAAAATTGTTTTCGCATAAAAGAATCATCACGACGAGACCGTCGCAACTAGATCTCATGTATATGTTCCGATGATTCTTTTGGGAGAAAAGGTTACCACATCCGAGTTATGTAAGTTATCACGTCTATGGTACATAAGTTACCATGATGTTACACACACAAATTCCAGGCATAAAAATGATTTTCTCCTATTTTCTTCCCACATGCAAATGCACTAAAAGGGAAGAAAAGCTAACGTCATTGTAGGTGCTCTCTGTTTCGAAACTAAACTATGTTTTGTAGCTCAACTCCTCAGTCTGATTCAAAATCGGTTTTCACAAAAAAAATCTACCACGGCGAGACCTTCGAAACTAGATCCCATGTTGTATGTTCGGACGACTTTTCTTGGATCAAAAGTTACCATGTCTGTGCTAACTAAGTTATCAGCTTTGCTATGCCATGTTATTTACACAGATATTATCGGGGGTATGTTTTCAACAACTTTTTTTCCTAGGTCAAAGTTACTGCGGTGTTTTGTACCTACGTTATTAAGTGTGCGATGCATATATTACCTTGTTATTTACACAGAAGTTGTCGGGTATGTTTTAACAACTTTTCCTCTCAGGTCAAAATTATTGTGGTGTTTGTACTTAAGTGATCAGGTCTGGGTGTGTATATTACCGTCCTATTTACATCGAGCTTATCGGTGGCCTGTTTTCAACAACTTTATTTCATAAGCCAAAGTTATCGTAGTGTTTGTACCTAAGTTATAAAGATTTGGAAATCCCTAGTGGATTGGGCATGAAAGACAAGTGTGTGTGGATTTCCACATCCTCGTCTTTACTTTAAGACAAAACTCTTTCTTTTCTCAGTCGAATGACATGCGGTAGTCTACCTTGAGTAGGACCATAGAAATCTTATTTTGTGGCGAAAGGTAAGTGGTTCTATCACAACCAAGAAAGTTTCTATGAGTGAGCGACCCTTGATAAATACGAGATGGTAAAGGAAAAATTAGCTAGATCAGTGTTTGTACCTAAGTTATCAGGTCTGTGAGCCTATATTATCATACACTACAAAAAAGTTATCGGTGGTATGTTTTTAACATCTTTCTTTCTCGAGTCAAAGTAAACATGGTGTTTGTACCTAGGTTATCAGGTCTGCGGTGCGTATATTACCATGTGATTACGCATAAGTTACCGGGGTAGTTTTCAACAACTTTTTTTCTCATGATCAAAGTTACCGTGGTGTTTGTTCCTTAATTATCAGGTCCGGGAGCGTATATTATCATGCTATTTATATAGAAGTTATCGGTGCTATGTTTTCAACATTTTTTCCTAGGGCAAAGTTCCCGTGGTGTTTATACCTAAGTTATCAGGTCTGCCATGTGTATATTACCACGCGATTACAAATAAGTTATCAGGGGTATTTTTCAACAACTTTTTCCCCGGGACAGAATTATCCCTTGGTGTTTGTATGCAAGTTATCAGCTATGGGGTACCTAAATTTTATGCTATTTACATATAAGTTACCAGGGTAAATTTCAATAATTTTTCCCCTAGGTTAAAATTGCCATGGTTTTGCACGCAAGTTATCATGTGTGCTATAAAAACATTTTGAATGGCATGTAAAAGTGTCCACATGTACATGAGAAAACCTTGAACGACCATCACACGTTGAGATATGTATTTTTATTTTGGGATTTTTACATCTGTGCCGCTGGTTCCTTAGCTCTATTCATTCATCCCCACGCTCTTAACTTTTGCTCACTTTTCCCCACTCCCTTGCCCGAAACCCTCAGAAGAGGTCACAACGGACGTCGCCGTCGGGTCAGTGCTTTGACCGTTAACTCTGACGAGTGGGGCCGCGTTGGGGGTGTAGCCGTTCGACCGTTGGGCCGTGGTTTCGTTGGGTCGTCCCTTGCATTAAAATGCATGCGCACGCCGCCACGACAGAAGCCTGCTATGCATGCACCCAACATGCCTGCCTGCATGCGTCGATGCGCCGAGTCTGCATGCGTCGACCGAGCCTGCATGCGCTGATGCGTGCCGCCACGATGCACGACTGAGCCGCTTTCGTGCACGCCAGCCACCACGGATGCAGTGACGGTCGATGCCGCTGGTTCCTCTCTTCTCGCACGCTTGTCTCCTCGATTTAGAGCATCGTTTTTTACGATCAGTTGCAGCCTTTTTGATCCACTCGCATCTGCACCCATTTTGCTACGACAAATAAATTGAACAAATATGTTCTGGCTCCATGCACTAGCTAGGTGGCTACATATTTGTGGCTTGTGTAAAAAGAAGAAGGGTTCGTTGTGGCTGCATGCACTAGGTGGTTACTAACAAAGCGAGCTCTCTAAGAAAACAATCAACAAACATGTAGATAGGACCAACAAGCCCATAACACGATCACATAGTTGAAACTAGGAAGAACTTCATAATAGAATAGATAGAAAACTTAATAATAGAACTTGATAAAAGGGCCAACAAGCCCATAGCATCTCCAACATAGTTCAATTACAACTTAACATAACATAGACTCAATAAAAATAGATAGAAGGTTTAGAACCCTAGACGTCGCCTTCTCCACCTCGCTCCTCCTCCGGGCGCCCTTCACTGCTCCTCCAGAGCGTTATCGATGGGGTACGGAAGAGTGTGCATGCGGGACGCGGTGGGGAAGATGTTTGGTGTACTCCGTGAACATGTTGTGGGTGGTGAAAGCGATGAACTCACAGCCACACCAAAACACCCGGCCGAGGAGGTAGAAGGCGTCGAATGTGTTGGTGAAGTGGGCAAGGAGAGCAACCACCACCCCGTTTTGGATGACCTCCTCGACACTGAAAGTGCTAGTTATCGACTAGAGGGGGGTGAATAGGCGATTTTTATGAAAGTCTTCAAAACATGGGAGTTTCGAAGACAAACAATAGAAATGAACCTATTGACATGCAACGGAAGGTAGACTACACTAGACAAACCATAGTCAAGTATTCAATGAAGTGAAAGCACGAAGACTATTAGCAGCTAGGTACTATGGATCAGGATGGAAGATAGTGTGAAGCCAAACAACAATAGTCGTCACACAGTGAAGTCAAACAGATAATGCAAGCAGGCAATGACTTCACAAGGACAAACTGTAAGTAAAGAGAAGTAAGAGATAGAACCAGTTGCTTGGTGAGGACAGTAATTTGTTGGACCAGTTCCAGTTGCTGTGACAACTGTACGTCTGGTTAAGGAGGTTGAGATTTAACTCAGAAGATCACATCTTCACCTTATTCCCCTTGAGCTAAGGACACTTAATCCTCGCCCAATCACTCTGGTAAGTCTTCAAGGTAGACTTCCAAACCTTCACAGACTTCCTTCACCGGCAATCCACAATGACTCTTGGATGCTCAGAACGCGATGTCTAACCGGCTGGAGGATTCACAGTCCTCAAGTGTAACAAGTCTTCAGATCACGCAGACAGAAAGACTTCTGTGATGCCAAACACTCTTTGGGCTCTAGGTGGTTTGGGCTTTGTCCTCGCAAGGATCTCTCTCTCAAATGCTTCGGAGGTGGGTTGCTCTCAAATGACAAAAGCCATGCACTAACTCTGAGCAGCCACCAATTTATGGTGTAGGGGGTGGGCTATTTATAGCCAGGAGGCAAATTTGTCCGAAATGACCCTGGGTCACTAAGGAACTGTCACGTGTCCAACGGTCAGATTTCAAACACACGCGGCAGCTTGACTTGGGCTACAAGTAAAACTGACTTATCCGACTCTGGATAAGATTTGCTCTCATTGTCTTTGCTCGAAGACATAGGATTTGGTTGAGCATCACTTCAGTCACTCTGACTTTGTTCACTTGGACCCCACTTAACAGTACGGTGGTTCCTTTGAATCAACAAAGAAGAAAAGGAAACTACGAAACACCTATGTCTTCGCTCTCCATAGTCTTCATGCGATGTCTTCTTATGCCATAGTCTTCAATGTGAATATCTTCACAGACCACCATTATCTTCAATGTCTTCACACATTTTTAGGGGTCATCTCCGGTAGGTAAACCGAATCAATGAGGGACTACTACCTGTGTTATCCTGCAATTCTCACAAACACATTAGTCCCTCAACCAGGTTTGTCGTCAATACTCCAAAACCAACTGGAGTGGCACTAGATGCACTTACAGACACGGAACATCCTTGGAGATCCCCGCGGGGAGGTGGTGGTAGCCGGACGCGAGGAAGAACTCGGTGAAGTTCCTTGCGGTCCTCCACCTTAAGATTGCCCACACACGTAGTGTGCGCTCAACGTACACGCCAGGAGGGTAGAGCCTCTCTGGCACGGTGGGTGGGAAGTGGTAGGTTGGTCCGGTGTACTGCATGGCTGAGGATGTGCTAGAAGAAGGAGAAGTGGTCGAAGAGCAAGAAGGGCAGATGGCAGAGAGGATGGGAGATGGATGAGGGATGGCAGAGGCAAAGGATGGCTTAAATAGCCGTAGTGCTACGTGTTATTTGGCCATGGCAATAACGGGGTCAAATGTGAAAAAACCCGTTTTCAAACCCACCGCAGCATCGGGAGTGTACACGCGTGGGAAACGGTGGTTTGAAAAGAAGAAGAAAAAGAAGCTAATTGCATGCGTGGGAATCCGTGGTCATATATATTATATGAACAAAAAGAGACAATTTTTGAATAGTTTGTGGCCATTTTGCATGATAAAAATAAATTTGGCCCTTAAAAAATTTGGTCATTTGCTACGCAATGTCAAATGATGCAAAAATCAAAGCAAACGATGCAAAAAACAGAGCCAACACGTTCACAAAAAACAGAGCAAACGATGCAAAAAAAAAGATGCAATTTGACGGCCCAACCAGAGCTTGGTTTTCTTTTGGGCCCAATAAGAATGTTTTTTTTCACGGAGTCAGTGGTGGGCGAGCAACCGAGCACAACCAATAGGATCGCCCCTCGTGGATCGCCCCACGATCCAACGATGCGAAGCTGTCCTTGTGATCCAACGGCGCGGAGCCTGCACGCAGCCAGCCCACCTAATTCCTTCTAGAAGACCAGATCTGAGGGTTGTCGCTTGGCGTGAGGGTATGATCGGACGGCTGACGTTGGGAGCTAGGGTTAGGCGAAACCCCGCGGGGTTGAGAGGGGTTTTGAGCTGGTCAACGGGGTTTCGAAGGCTTTGACTGAGCATAACTAATTTTTTTTAAAAAGAAAAAATATGAAACCTTCGTCATTCATCGTTTTATAAGACAAACTAACGAGGAAAAATACTAAACTTGGTCTATACTCATTTTCATGAAAAACCCCTAGCTGGCACGATCTAGGTCAAATGAGCACCATTAATTTAAAAAAAATCAAAAAATATAAAACCCGCGCACAATGTTGTCTTATGTGATATGTTACCAACCAAAAATCATAAACTTGGTCTATGGTCATTTTCATGAGAAAACCTTCACACATATGAGCTATCATGTACATGATTTCATAGAGTTCAAGGAGAGGAGGTAGTGTTACCTTCTGTTTTTGAAAAATTTAAAAAAAATCAAAAAAACACCAAAGCTTTATTTTAAAGTGAATAAGAAGGATCTGAAGTTAGTTTTCCATTTTCATATTTCAAAACGTGTTTTTAATAGTTTTTATATTAAAGCATATGTTTTCAAAAGAAAATGTAAAAATATGAAGATTAATTCAAAAAATAGTGAGACTTCGAATCTACACTATGGAAAGTGAATGTGTATTAATAAAAAAACATTTGGCTCATTTCGAATCTACACTTGATTACAAATGGGCTGTTTACCCTAGCCTGGGAGCTCATTTCTCAAATTCAAATTTATTTGACCTCCTCTAAATCACTTCAAATTTTGCACACATGATCTCCTACACAAACATAGATAGTTTGCCAAGGTTTTACTTGTTTTTGCATTTTCTTGAATTTGTACTGTCCAGGTTTGCCAAGGTTTACATGACCTCATTTGGAGCATGCATTTTATTTCCTACACAACATGTGTGATCATTGCATCACCTAAAATCATAGTTCACAACATCTAAACATAACTAACCATAGATTCAGGACAGACAAGTATACCACAGGCAAATTTAAGGACAGACAAATATAGATAGCAACCAGATTACTAGCATAACCAACGAGATTCAGTTCAACAAACATAACCAACGACATTCAGTTCAACAAACCAAAAGTAACCCAACAGATAAATTTAAACATTCAGTTCACAGCATCACATCATCGATCACATCACGCCGGAGTCAGGGCCTTCGCGAGGGCGACATGCTGCCCCCTGATCATGTAGTCCTCCCCGTGAATTGCTACATCCTCAGCATGAGACAGAAGGTGATAGAAGCGGCCATCCCTTGGCTTTGGCTTGGTGGTGCGGTAGGGGCAGTGCCACTTCTTGAACTTGCGGTTGTAGAAGGAAGCAACTCCCTTGGCCTTGATCTTTCTCCACCTCCTTGGTTGTGAAGGACGCGACGTTGCCCTTGTACACATCATCTCCAGAATCATACTGCACACATGAATGAATTGATTAATACATTATAGATTCATATACACCATGTCAAAGGAACTAAATGAACAAGGGATAGGCTTACCTCATATTCAGAATCGTCACTAAACGCCCCCTCGTACGGGTCGTAGTCGGCCAGCTTCCTCTTTCTCCCCCCAACCATCATCCTCCTGAATATACAATTACATCCATCACTAGTAGCCAATTGAAAATTTAGATATGCACACATGACACATTGATCATAGGGCTAATATACTCCCAATATCAGAAATGTTTTAGGGGTGTTTTTTTAATTTCCGTGCCCCTTAGCTCTATGCATTCAAAAACCACATCCATCACTAGTATATCAATGTATTAGATTTGTACACACATTGATCAAAAACCCCAATATGACATTCAAATAACACATTGATCATTGGTCATGCACACACATTGAAGAACAGAGCTAATATAACTACATATTATGGACAAATTTATATACTAATGAATCAAATAACTTCTTAATCAATGGATTCCATTTGGGCATATGACATTCAAGACCCCAATCTGAGTAGCATTCAAAAACAAATCTAACAGGGACCCAATCTAAGGCAACGAATCTGAGTAGCATTAAAACCCCAATCTGTGAGCACTAAAAACAAATCTAATAAGCATCATAGCATTAAAAACCCCAATCTGTTCACAACATCTAGCAGTTTTGCAACGAATTTATCCAAATCTAAAAACCCAATCATTGCAGCACCTAAAATCATAGTTCACAACATCTAGCATTTTTGCAAAGAATTTATCCAACAAACCCTAGTCCAAAAACCCCCCATCCCCCCAACCCATACAAAAAACCCCGGCCCATCCGTCAAACCAACTACTCTAACCATCTGAACTACCGTATGAATCACAATCTAACCAATGCAACTAGGGAGCAACTAACTCTACAAGCTAAGCAAGTGCAAATACCTGCTCCTCCACGGCAAGCGGCGCATCGGGGGTATCGGGATGGAGTGTGCCGCTCGACGCCATCACCTTCTGCAGCGATGAGGCGGAGCCCGCCACATCTGCAGCGGTTGCGAGTTTCCCCGCACCGCCGTGGACGCCGCCGACATCCGCGGTCACCGCGCCCTGACCCTGCAGCTCCACCACATCTCCGGCCGCTGCGCCGGCGTCGCCACGAGCGTCGGCCATCTGACAGATGGAGGCGATGAATGTGAGGAAGAGGATGCGGTGGGGGAGAGTGAGACGGTGCGGCGGAGGCAGTGGAGGAGAGCGAGACGACGCCGGTGGGGGAGAGGAAGACGATGCGGCAGGGACGGGATTTGGGGGAAAATGGTAGGGGCGATGGAGGTGGTTGCCCCTCTTTATATGATGGGACGTTTCAGGCATGTCCATGGACACGTGCTACCCCACGACCGTGGTCTTGCATGCGCCCACGTATACGCGGCCCCACTCGTCAGCTAACGGTCAAAGGCATTTACCTGACGGCAACGTCCGTTATAACCTGTTCTGAGGGTTTCGGGCAAGGGAGTGGGGAAAAGTGAGCAAAAGTTAACAGAGTGAGGATGAATGAGTAGAGCTAAGGAACCAGGGGCACAGAAATAAAAATCCCTTTTATTTTAGGACTCAACTAACTACCACACTTTCGGCAGATTGCAACACATCCGAATGATTTGAAAAGCAAGAGCAGTAGTGAGTGTGAGCAACGGGCGTGCGAGCCGGTTTCAAATTCGTTTCGAAGTATGCATGCATGCATATAAAATAGAAATGATGACATTAATAAAGATTCCAAAGAAGTCAAAATTCAAATTCAAAATTGAAAATTGTTTACGCATAAAAGAATCATCATGACGAGACCGTCGCAACTAGATCTCATGTATATGTTCCGATGATTCTTTTGGGAGAAAAGGTTACCACATCCGAGGTATGTAAGTTATCACGTCTATGGTACATAAGTTACCATGATGTTACACACACAAATTCCAGGCATAAAAATGATTTTCTCCTATTTTCTTCCCACATGCAAATGCACTAAAAGGGAAAAAAAGCTAACGTCATTGTAGGTGCTCCCTGTTTCGAAACTAAACTATATTTTGTAGCTCAACTCCTCAGTCTGATTCAAAATCGGTTTTCACAAAAAAAAATCTACCACGACGAGACCTTCGAAACTAGATCCCATGTTGTATATTCGGACGACTTTTCTTGGATCAAAAGTTACCATGTCTGTGCTAACTAAGTTATCAGCTTTGCTATGCCATGTTATTTACACAGATATTATCGGGGGTATGTTTTCAACAACTTTTTTTTTCCTAGGTCAAAGTTACTGCGGTGTTTTGTACCTACGTTATTAAGTGTGCGATGCATATATTACCTTGTTATTTACACAGAAGTTGTCGGGTATGTTTTAACAACTTTTCCTCTCAGGTCAAAATTATTGTGGTGTTTGTACCTAAGTGATCAGGTCTGGGTGCGTATATTACCGTCCTATTTACATCGAGCTTATCGGTGGCCTGTTTTCAACAACTTTTTTTCATAAGCCAAAGTTATTGTGGTGTTTGTACCTAAGTTACCAGGGTAAATTTTAATAATTTTTCCACGTCCGAGGTATGTAAGTTATCACGTCTATGGTACATAAGTTACCATGATGTTACACACACAAATTCCAGGCATAAAAATGATTTTCTCCTATTTTCTTCCCACATGCAAATGCACTAAAAGGGAAGAAAAGCTAACGTCATTGTAGGTGCTCCCTGTTTCGAAACTAAACTATGTTTTGTAGCTCAACTCCTCAGTCTGATTCAAAATCGGTCTTCACAAAAAAAATCTGGGGTGCCTAAATTTTATGCTATTTACATAGAAGTTATCAGGGTAAATTTCAATAATTTTCCCCTAGGTTCAAATTGCCATGGTTTTGCACGCAAGTTATCATGTGTGCTATAAAAACACTTTGAATGGCATGTAAAGCGTCCACATGTACATGAGAAAACCTTGAACGACCATCACACACTGACCCAACTTGGCATACATGAACCACACAGAGAATAGGAAAAAAGACGACTCGGCATGAGAGAAAAAATCGATTGGGAATAGAGCGCAACAACACATGTGGGATCCAGATTTGACGGGGTGAAAAGTCGCTCGTATCTCTTACAAAATTGCTAGCATTTGATGGTTAGCCTTTTTAAATTGTAGATTCATTTTGAAAAATATGGTAATTATAGTAACCAATTGTGAAATATCATGATGTACTCGTTGAGCTGGCGTGCGGTCATCTCTTGCGATTAACTATCTAACAGCCCAGCTAGTTGTTCGGAAGCAGATTCACGACGATCAGAGCGTTCGGATCTATTGCAATACCAGTCGGAAGACAGATTTATCGTTTATTTTAATGTATGTTGTACGTTTTTTGTATGCACCAGGACCATTGTTTATACACGTTTACCAGTTTTTAAATACATGATAATTTTTTTATACACATTGTATTTTCATTATATATTTTTTATATGACAAAAAATTTTGTGCATATTTTTTCAAATGCTTGGTTAACATTTTTAAAATACTTCATTAACATTTTTTTCCAATGGTTGATTAAGATTTTTTTTAAATACATGATAAATGTTTTCATACACATTATCTATTTATATATATATATTTTTCATATGGGCGAGGAACAATTTTTTATACTCATTTAACATTTTTAAATGCTTAAATAACATTTTTAAATGTTTCATGTAAGCTTTTTAATGCATATATATTTAGAATATTTGGAAGTATAAACAGAAGCAAGAACTAAAGCAAAAAACAAAAACAAAAAACATGCAAAAAAAACCCCGATGTTGTGGCATGTTGCCTCGCGGTCGCTTGGGCCAGACCATCTCGCGCTCGCCTACAGCCGAGCCTTCCATAAGGGCATCCCTGCTGTTGCTCTGCGCTCAGGCATAGTACTCGGTTGCTCGGGCTGGTTACTGTGCAGCCCGGTGGACTGTAATGTCTGGTTTATGTATTCAAATTGAACATGAAATGAATATGCAAACCAACCTGTGGTTGGATGGTTAGGAGGACATTGGTACCCCCTAGCCCACCAAAGTTCAAGTTGTAAACTTGGCATTGGTGCTCGCCTTTTCCTGAATTTATTTTTGGCGTTCGGGCGACGTGCGTTCAGTGTGAGGAGACGTTCTATCGACTACGAAAACGTCTCTGGTGACTTCATCAATCTCAATGTGATGTGTCGACTCAGTCTCTGGGAGGTGCTCATAGGGGTAGGTGTGTGTACGTGCGTTCATAGAGGTAAGTGTATGTGCGTATGTACGAGTGTTTGTGTCTATAGTATGTTAAAAAAATCATGAAATGAATATGGTTAATATAAAATGCCTATTCACTTCCTAAAATTACCCAAAAATATGAAAATATTAGTACTAGCAAAGAGGAAAGGAACATTCTTTTTTACTTTTCAATGTTTTCTTCTTCCTAAATTTACCAATAAATAAGTAGGGGTCTCAATAATATTTTTTTTCTTTTGGTTTGTTATCATTACGGTTTTCATTGATTTTCTTCACTTTTCAATGTTTTTTATTTAGTTACTTTTCATTAGTTTTACCAACGGGTTTCTTCGGGTTTACTAGTTGTTTTTTCTATTTTCCCTATCTCTATGTTTTTTATGGTTTTCTTTGCCTATTCTTTTTCATTTTCTTCATTTTCTCCAGTTTACTTTGTTTCCTTCTTGGTCTATGTCAATTTCCATTCTTTACCATCGGTTTTCTTTCTTTTTATTTTCTATTGCTCTTATTTGTTTTTCTTATTTGTTTTCATTGGATATCTTGGGTTTTCTTTGTTTCTTTGTCGATTTTATATACACGTTTCAACATTTTTCTGTTCAACACATTGTCAAGCTTTTTCAGTACACATTCAACATTTTTCGCATACATGAGAAACATATATTATATACACGTTTAACATTATTGAAATGCATGATTAAAATTTTCTGAAAACTTAATTATTTATCTTTCTTTTTTCCACACACATTGTATATTTATGTATGTATCTTTCAAATACAGTTTTAATACATGCCTAACATTTTTCAAATATAAGATTAACATTTTTTGAATACATGGTCAACATTGTTCAATACATGGTGAACATTATTTTATGGCAATAAACATTCACACACAACGTACATTCTTCGTATATGCCAGTAACATTTTTTTATACATGTTTTAACACTTTTTATATAAAGAGTGAATTTTTATAAAATATAGGTTTTTTGTGTCTACTCTATTTTAGTGTATGTTGTACATTTTCCTTATACATTAGGAACTCTTTTATACATGTTTCACATTTTTTAAATGAATGATCAACATTTGTTTCATACACATTGTATTTTTTATACATTTTTCGTATATATGGCAAACTTTTTGCTGTGAAAATTTAACATTTTTCAAATGATTTTTTTTTTCAAATGGTTGATTAACATTTTACATACAAGATACATTTTTTGATACACATTGTATATTTTTTTGTATACATTTTTCTACCTCAGGAACATTGTTGTGTACACATCAAACTTTTTTAAAATGCTTAATTAATACTTTAAAATGTGTTATATAATTTTTTTAATGTATATATATTTAGAATGTTTGGAAGTACAAACAAAGTAAAAAATAAAACAAAAATCATGAAAAAAGGAAAAAGAAAACAAGGTTGGGGCTTGTTGCCTCGCAAGCGCTTGGTACTCACGCTTGCCTTCAGGCGAGCCTTCCATATGTCTCCCTACAAGCAGAACATAGGGGCGCCCTTGCACTACATTCGCGCATAGTACTCGGTTGCTCGGGCTGGGTATTGTGTAACCCCGATGGACCGTAAAGTCTGCTTTTATCTATTCCAAGTAAACATGAAATAAATATGTGAACTTGTGGTTGGATGATTAGAAGGACATTGATACCCCAGCCCATGAGAGTTTAAGTTCTAAACTTGGCATTGGTACTCGCCTTTTCCTGGATTTATTTTAGGCCTTTCGGTGATGTGCGTTCAGTGTGAGGAGACGTTCCGTCAACTACGAAAGCGTCTCTGGCGACTTCGTCAATCTCAAGATGATGTGCCGGCTCACTCTCTCGGGGGTGCTCATAGGGGTAGGTGTGTGTGCGCGTATGCTCATAGGGGTAACTGTATGAGCGTCTGTGCCTATACTGTGTTAACAAATGAATATGGTTAATATAAAATGCCATTTCACTTCCTAAAATTACTAGAAAAAAATTGAAAATATTACTACAAGCAGAGAGGAAAGGAAACAAATTCCAAGGTCAAATTTAAAATAAAAATGGGTATAAACTTTATTTTGGGCTTTATAAACATTTACTAAAAAAATTAGGTGTCCAAATAATATATTTTTCCTTTTTAGTTTGTTACGGTTATGGTTTTCTTCACTTTTCAATTTTTTTGCCTTTAGTTACTTTTTCATCAGTGTTACCAACAGTTTTCTTCGGTTTTACTTGTTGTTTTTTCTATTTTTCTGATCTCTATGTTTTTTGGTTTTCTTTTTTTTTCTTTTTTTATTTTCTCCAGTTTACTTTTTTCCTTCTTGATTTATGTCAATTTCCATTCTTTACAATTGGTTTTCTTTGGTTTTATTAATGGTTTATTTGTTTTTCTGTTTGGTTTTTGTTGGGTTTCTTTGTTTTTCTTTGTTTCTTTGTCGATTTTATTGATTTATTTTTGTTCAAGACATTGTCAACTTTTTCAGTACACATTCAACATTTTTCGTATACATGAGAAACATATTTTATATACACGTTTAACATCATTGAAATGCATGATTAAAATTTTCTGAAAACTAAAACGTTTTGTCTTCTTTTTTCTATACACATTGTACATTTATGTGTGTATCTTTCAAATACAGTCTTAATACATGTTTAACATTTTTCAAATATAAGAATACATGGTCAACATTGTTCATACACGGTGAACATTCTTTTATGGCAATAAACATTCACACACAATGTATGTTCTTTGTATAAGCCAGAAACATTTTTTATAAATGTTTCAACAATATTTAAATATAGACTGATTTTTTTAAATATATGTTTTTATGTCTACCTTTATTTTAGTGTATGTTGTACATTTTCCTTATACACCAGGATTTTTTTATACATGTCTAACATTTTCTAAATACATGATTGCCGTTTCTTTTCATACACATTGTATTTTTAATACATTTTTCGTATATATGACAAACATTTTGTTGCAAATTTAACATTTTTCAAAATATTGGTTATTCAAATGTTTGATTAACATCTTATATACAAGATACATTTTTTATACACATTGTATACATTTTTGTACCTGAGGAACATTGTTGTGTACACATCAAACTTTTTTTTACAAGCTTGAATAATTTTTTTAATGTATTATGTATTTTTTTGTAATGTATATATATTTAGTATATTTGGAAGTACAAATAAAGAAAAAAAGGAAACAAAAAAGGGAAACAAAAATCATGAAAAAAACAAGGTTGTGGCTTGTTGCCTCGCGAGCGGTTGGGCCGGACCATCTCACGCTCGCCTTCAAGCGAGCCTTCCATACGTCTCCCTACAAGCAAAACATAGGGGCGCCCTTGCGCTGCGTTCGTGCATAGTACTCGGTTGCTCGGGCTGGGTACTGTGCAACCCGAATGGACTGTAAAGTCTGGTTTTATCTATTCCAATTAAACTTGAAATGAATATGGCTAATATAAAATTCCATATCACTTCCTAAAATTCCCAGAAAAATATAAAAATATTGGTGCTAGCATAGATGAAAGGAAACAAATTCCAACCTCAAAGTTTAAATAAAATAGGTAAAAATTATAAACTATATTTTGGGCTTCACAAGAATTTCCTAAAAATTAATTAGGGTTCTAAATATTCTCAAAATATTTTAAAATCAAAATTACATAATTTTTAGAAAATGATAGAAACATTTTTTTAAAGCTTGAGCGAACAGTTTATACACTACATTTTCATTTCTTTAAATGTACAGTGAACGCTTTGGAAAGAAATTAAATATTTTCTTATATATATATTTATTAGTTTTTAAATAAAAAATGCAAATAAGCACATGAATTCAGCATAACATTGCCATGTTGTAAGGGCATTTTTATCCCTTAGTTGGTTTTGGTGATTGATGACAATGCTTTTGCGGACTAATCATGTGCATCGAATATTTCAGATATATTGACTAGGCACAAGATGATTTGGTTCCCCTCGAAGGCTATAGAAGACGGCGTTTCTCTTCGTTTCTTTTCGGTGGTATTGAGTCGTAGGGAAGCCGTACTATTAAGAGGGGGTCCGCGTTGGAAAGGTTGGGTGGATTCATCACGTACACATCTTCCTTTGCACCTCCTTTCCTCTAGCCTTTGGAGCATCCTATGTTTTCCTTGTCTATGCAAATATTGCTCTTGCTTGCCGAACTAGGGCGTGCGGTAGTACTGCTTCTTAGAGCGGTAGTACCGTAGGACCTTGCGGTAGTACCGCCCGCTGGTGCGGTAGTACCGCAAGGACTCACGGTAGTACCGCTTCTAGTAAGCGGTAGTACCGTGGTCTCTGACTTAGTTCCAAGTACGAGGCAGTAAGGGGCGGATGTAATTTTTTACATCCGCGCCTCACGCGGTAGTACCGCTGCTGGCTTACGGTACTACCGTGTCGGGTTTTTACATCGACTCCAACTCTGCGGAAGTAGCCACGGATGTAATTTTTATATCCGTGCCTTCCCATCCCTGGACAGCCCCTGCCTTGCGGTAGTACCACAAGGGGGAGCGGTAGTACCGCGTCAGCAGTACTACCGCCCTCTGCTTTAGTGCATTTTTGGCTATTCTGGTCTCTGCTACGTGGGCGGTAGTACCGCGGGGCCCTGCGGTAGTACCGCGCCTCAGGTGCGGTAGTACCGTGCTGCGCATGCTGAGTTGGCGGATAACGGTTGGATTTGTTCTTCCATTATATAAGGGGTGTCTTCCTCCTCTAGTTGACTACCTCTTCCACCTCCAAGCTCCATTGTTGCTCCACGCTCCATTTTCGCCCGATCTCCTTCCCTAGCCAATCAAACTTGTTGATTCTCTAGGGATTGGTTGAGGAGGCCCCGATCTACACTTCCCCCAAGAGAAATTTGAATCCCCCACTAATCCCTTGTGGATCTTGTTACTCTTGGGTGATTGAGCACCCTAGACGGTTGAGGTCACCGCGGAGCCATAGTCCATTGTGGTGAAGCTTCGTGGTATCGTTGGGAGCCTCCAATTAAGTTGTGGAGATTGCCCCAACCTTGTTTGTAAAGGTTCGGTCGCCGCCTCCAAGGGCACCAATAGTGGAATCACGGCATCTCACATTGTGTGAGGGCGTGAGGAGAATACGGTGGCCCTAGTGGCTTCTTGGGGAGCATTGTGCCTCCACACCGCTCCAACGGAGACGTACTTCCTCTCAAAGGGAAGGAACTTCGGTAACACATCCTCGTCTTCACCGGCTCCACTCTTGGTTATCTCGTGCCTTTACTTGTGCAAGCTTATTTGTGCTTTATCTCTTGCTTGCATGTGTGCTTATTGTTGTTGCATCATATAGGTTGCTCACCTAGTTGCATATCTAGACAACCTACTTTGATGCAAAGTTTAAATTGGTAAAGAAAAGCTAAAAATTGTTAGTTGCCTATTCACCCCCCTCCTCTAGTCAACTATATCGATCCTTTCAATTAGTATCAGAGCCTCGTCTCTTTATTAAGGACTTTACTGTCCAAATAGTATGGTTGACGTCGTAGACGGTGTGGAGGAGCACTCCGGTGTGAATCCGGTCTCGTCTACGGGAGATGGGGGAACCGCGGTCTCTCGTGAGGAATTCAATGTGGCGTTGGACACATTGAAAACCTCCATGATGACCGAGGTCGAAAGCATGTTTAATAAATTCTTAGAAGGGCTTAAACTTTCCACCGCACCGTTGAAAGTGGGTGATCCCGCTAACAAGGTGACGAATGCTACCTCCGACAAGGGGGAAGCTATTAGCGAGAAAGCTCCTTCTTCTAGTGGTAAAAATGGCACCGGCATCTTTGCCCATGTGGAACCTCCACTTGTCTATGGTGGACCGCTTCCTTCCACTCATTTGAATCATGCCGGACCGGCCCCTAAGATTGAGAAGAATGTAGAATTTGTTTCTTGGGTATATCGTTTTAAGCGTCATTTAAATCCTGTGAACACTAACCTTTGGAGAATCATTGAAGAAGGTTTCTATCCGCATGACCGAAGGAACCTCACTCCTAGAGAAGCCGTGGATGATCAATTCAATGAGAATGCTCTCTTCATCATCCAAGAAGCAATCCCACCCGAAGATCTTCCTCATCTCCGGCCCTACACCGTGGCCAAAGATGCTTGGCACCAAGTGGTTTCCCTCTATCGGGGAAGCGCAAGCATTCAACGCTCCAACTATGAAGTGGTGCAAGATGAAGCCTATGAGTTTGCAATGAAAGAAGATGAAGAACCTCGTGAGCTTTATCGGAGAGTAACTAAACTCGCGGTCTCTCTCCGAGATCATGGAAGTAAGGACACAGATGACAATTGGATCAAGCGCAAATTCCTCAAGGCAATGATGCCCTACCACAAAGCCATGTCCTCCGTCATTCATCAAAGGCCGGACTTCCATACCTTGTCCTCAAGTGAAGTGTTGGATGAGTTCGTTGCTATGAGCATCTTGGACAAGACCGCCGACAATGCGGTTCTTCGCTCTCAAAGAGTAAAGAAGCCCAAACTTGCTCTAAAGGCCAAGGTTAGTATGGAGGAAGAGGAAGAAGAGGAAGAAGAGGAGAGCAACCTCGAAGATACGAATTATGCCTATCATGAACACATGGCGCTTGCTTCAAGGCAATTTTGGAGAAAGAAGAACTCAAGGCCCAACTTCAACAAGAACAATTCAAGTGGCACAAAGGGCAAGCAACGAGTGAGGACTTGCTTCAATTGCGGCAATGTGAGCCACTTTGTTGCGGAGTGCCCTTATGAGAAGAGGGAAGACAATGGTGACAAGCTCATCCGAAAGGACAAGGCCAAGTCATTCCCCAACAAGAGCAACTTCACCAAGAAGACTCCTCCCAAGGCATTGGTGGTACAAGAAGAGTACAATGAGGATGATGACGATGAGGAAGATGGTGAGTCGGTTGCCATGGCCTCCGTTGCCATTGCGACGACTCCACGGGTGTCTCTCTTTGACTCACCAAATGAGAACATCACCGCCAAGTGCCTCATGGCTAAAGCCACCAATAAGGTAACCCCCAACATCAAAACTACCATCATTAATCATCCTTCTTCAGATAGCATTGATGAACATGAGGGGACAAATGTGGAGGAGAATGAGTTTGAGACCTTTATGGGTAAACTCAAGGGTAAATCCAAGAAGCACTTTGTTGCTCTCTTGGAACAACTTGATGAAGCCAATGACATGATCGAGGCTCGCGAAGATACCATCTCTAAGATGGAGGGGCATAGTCGTGACTATGCCGATGAGATTTCGGATCTTTCCAATGCTCTTGACGAAGAGCGTGGTCTTCGTTTGGCTCTTGAGGAGTCACATAACGATGATCATGCTAAGTTAAAGAAAGATCTTGATCATGCTCTTGTTGTTTCTAGTGTGCTAAACTCTGAGAAGGCAAAGCTTGGGGTTGATCTTGCTAGACTCAAAGAGGAGTTTGACATTCTCGACAAGGCTCACAAAGTCTTGAAGGGTGTTCATGCTAGCCCAAGGAGTCTCATGATCAACTCCAAGTGAGGCTAACCAAGGAGAAAGCCACCTTTCCTCATATGGTGTTAATTGATAATGCAAATGCTACTAACCCTTGTTGTGAGCATGTGCATCTTGTTGAGGAAAATGCTAAGTTGAAGGAGCAACTTGAGAAAGGCCTTATGTCATGCATACAAGGTGAGAAGAACCTCAACGACCTTTTGAGCAATCAAAAGGAAGTTGTGGCCAAGGAGGGGATTGGGTTCGCACCCAAGCCCAAGAACAAGAAGAAGAATGACAAGACCAAACGACCTCCTCCTCTCAAGCAAACTTTTGTGAAGGAGGGAGAGGGTGCTTCCAAGGAGAAGAAGAACAATGCGAAGGGTGGCGGTGTCAAGAAGGGCAATGCCACCCCTTCCAACAAAGCCGGCGACTTTAATCCTTCTTATGTGTTATGCCGTGCTAGTGATGGGCATGTTTATGCCAAATTTGTTGGTTCTCCTTATGAGTATATTGAATGGTCTATTTGGGTTCCCAAGACCCTTGTTACTAACATCAAAGGACCCATTACAAAATGGGTACCTAAAACCAAGCATTGATCTCTTGTAGGTGTTTGCTTCCGGTGGGGGATCATGGTTACTCGATAGTGGAGCTACAAATCATATGACTCGAAGAAAGGACTTGGTGGTGGACATGCACAAGATTCCATCTATGCCCACCAATGTCGAGTGGGGTGATTGTTGGGAATCGTAGCATAATTTAAAATTTTCCTACGCTCACCAAGATGCATCTATGGAGTATACTAGCAACGAGGGGAAAGGTGTGCATCTACATACCCTTGTAGATCGCGAGCGGAAGCGTTCCAATGAACGTGGATGACGGAGTCGTACTCGCCGTGATCCAAATCACCGATGACCGAGTGCCGAACGGACGGCACCTCCGCGTTCAACACACGTACGGTGCAGCGACGTCTCCTCCTTCTTGATCCAGCAAGGGGGAAGGAGAGGTTGATGGAGATCCAGCAGCACGACGGCGTGGTGGTGGATGTAGCGGTTCTCCCGCAGGGCTTCGCCGAGCTTCTGCCAGAGAGAGAGAGAGGTGTTGCAGGGGAGGAGGGAGGCGCCCAAGGATGTAGGTTGCTGCCCTCCCTCCCCCCTTTATATAGGCCCCCTTGGGAGGGGGGGCCGGCCAAAACCCATCTAGGGTTGGGGGGCGGCGGCCAAGGAGTGGAAAGGGGTGCCTTGCCCCCCAAGGCAAGGGGGAAGCTCCCCCCAGGGTTCCCAACCCTAGGCGCATGGGGGGAGGCCCAAGGGGGGCGCCCCAGCCACTAAGGGCTGGTTCCCTTCCACTTTTAGCCCACGGGGCCCTCCGGGATAGGTGGCCCCACCCGGTGGACCCCCGGGACCCTTCCGGTGGTCCTGGTACAATACCGGTAACCCCTGAAACTTTCCCGGTGGCCGAAACTTGACTTCCTATATATAATTCTTCACCTCCGGACCATTCCGGAACCTCTCGTGACGTCCGGGACTCCGAACAACTTTCGGGTTTCCGCATACATATATCTCTACAACCCTAGCGTCACCGAACCTTAAGTGTGTAGACCCTACGGGTTCGGGAGACATGCAGACATGACCGAGACGCCTCTCCGGTCAATAACCAACAGCGGGATCTGGATACCCATGTTGGCTCCCACATGTTCCACGATGATCTCATCGGATGAACCACGGTGTCGAGGATTCAATCAATCCCGTATACAATTCCCTTTGTCAATCGGTATGTTACTTGCCCGAGATTCGATCGTCGATATCCCAATACCTTGTTCAATCTCGTTACCGGCAAGTCTCTTTACTCGTACCGCAATGCATGATCCCGTGACTAAGGCCTTAGTCACATTGAGCTCATTATGATGATGCATTACCGAGTGGGCCCAGAGATACCTCTCCGTCACACGGAGTGACAAATCCTAGTCTCGATCCGTGCCAACCCAACAGACACTTTCGGAGATACCCGTAGTGCACCTTTATAGTCACCCAGTTACGTTGTGACGTTTGGCACACCCAAAGCACTCCTACGGTATCCGGGAGTTGCACGATCTCATGGTCTAAGGAAAAGATACTTGACATTGGAAAAGCTCTAGCAAACGAAACTACACGATCTTTTATGCTATGCTTAGGATTGGGTCTTGTCCATCACATCATTCTCCTAATGATGTGACCCTGTTATCAATGACATCCAATGTCCACAGTCAGGAAACCATGACTATCTGTTGATCAACGAGCTAGTCAACTAGAGGCTTACTAGGGACACATTGTGGTCTATGTATTCACACATGTATTACGATTTCCGGACAACACAATTATAGCATGAACAATAGACAATTATCATGAACAAAGAAATATAATAATAACCATTTATTATTGCCTCTAGGGCATATTTCCAACAGTCTCCCACTTGCACTAGAGTCAATAATCTAGTTACATTGTGATGAATCGAACACCCATTGCGTCCTGGTGTTGATCATGTTTTGCCCTAGGGAGAGGTTTAGTCAACGGGTCTGCTACATTCAGGTCCGTATGTACTTTACAAATATCTATGTCTCCATTTTGAACACTTTCACGAATGGAGTTGAAGCGACGCTTGATATGCCTGGTCTTCCTGTGAAACCTGGGCTCCTTCGCAAGGGCAATAGCTCCAGTGTTGTCACAGAAGAGAGTCATCGGGCCCGACGCATTGGGAATCACCCCTAGGTCGGTAATGAACTCCTTCATCCAGACTGCTTCCTGTGCTGCCTCCGAGGCTGCCATGTACTCCGCTTCACATGTAGATCCCGCCACGGCGCTTTGCTTGCAACTGCACCAGCTTACTGCTCCTCCATTCAAAATATACACGTATCCGGTTTGTGACTTCGAGTCATCCAGATCTGTGTCGAAGCTAGCGTCGACGTAACCCTTTACGACGAGCTCTTCGTCACCTCCATAAACGAGAAACATATCCTTAGTCCTCTTCAGGTACTTCAGGATATTCTTGACCGCTGTCCAGTGTTCCATGCCGGGATTACTTTGGTATCTTCCTACCAAACTTACGGCAAGGTTTACATCAGGTCTGGTACACAGCATGGCATACATAATAGACCCTATGGCCGAGGCATAGGGGATGACACTCATCTTTTCTATATCTTCTGCCGTGGTCGGGCATTGAGCCGTGCTCAATTGCACACCTTGCAATACAGGCAAGAACCCCTTCCTGGACTGATCCATATTGAACTTCTTCAATATCTTGTCAAGGTATGTACTTTGTGAAAGACCAATGAGGCGTCTTGATCTATCTCTATAGATCTTGATGCCTAATATATAAGCAGCTTCTCCAAGGTCCTTCATTGAAAAACACTTATTCAAATAGGCCTTTATACTTTCCAAGAATTCTATATCATTTCCCACCAATAGTATGTCATCCACATATAATATGAGAAATGCTATAGAGCTCCCACTCACTTTCTTGTAAACATAGGCTTCTCCATAAGTCTGTGTAAACCCAAACGCTTTGATCATCTCATCAAAGCGAATGTTCCAACTCCGAGATGCTTGCACCAGCCCATAGATTGAGCGCTGGAGCTTGCATACTTTGTTAGCATTTTTAGGATCGACAAAACCTTCCGGCTGCATCATATACAACTCTTCCTTAAGGAAGCCGTTAAGGAATGCCGTTTTGACGTCCATCTGCCATATCTCATAATCATAGTATGCGGCAATTGCTAACATGATTCGGACGGACTTCAGCTTCGCTACGGGTGAGAAAGTCTCATCGTAGTCAACCCCTTGAACTTGTCGATAACCCTTAGCGACAAGTCGAGCTTTGTAGATGGTCACATTACCATCCGCGTCCGTCTTCTTCTTAAAGATCCATTTGTTTTCTATGGCTCGCCGATCATCGGGCAAGTCAGTCAAAGTCCATACTTCGTTTTCATACATGGATTCTATCTCGGATTTCATGGCTTCTAGCCATTTGTCGGAATCCGGGCCCGCCATCGCTTCTTCATAGTTCGAAGGTTCACCGTTGTCTAACAACATGATTTCCAGGACAGGGTTGCCGTACCACTCTGGTGCGGAACGTGTCCTTGTGGACCTACGAAGTTCAGTAACTTGATCCGAAGCTTCATGATCATCATCATTAACTTCCTCCCCAGTCGGTGTAGGCACCACAGGAACATTTTCCCGCGCTGCGCTACTTTCCGGTTCAGAAGGGGTGACTATCACCTCATCAAGTTCCACTTTCCTCCCACTCAATTCTTTCGAGAGAAACTCCTTCTCCAGAAAGGACCCGTTCTTGGCAACGAAGATCTTGCCTTCGGATCTGAGGTAGAAGGTATACCCAATAGTTTCCTTAGGGTATCCTATGAATACGCATTTTTCCGACTTGGGTTCGAGCTTTTCAGGTTGAAGTTTCTTGACATAAGCATCGCATCCCCAAACTTTTAGAAACGACAGCTTAGGTTTCTTCCCAAACCATAATTCATACGGTGTCGTCTCAACGGATTTCGACGGAGCCCTATTTAAAGTGAATGCGGCAGTCTCTAAAGCATAACCCCAAAATGAGAGCGGTAAATCGGTAAGAGACATCATAGATCGCACCATATCCAATAGAGTGCGATTACGACGTTCGGACACACCATTTCTCTGAGGTGTTCCAGGCGGCGTGAGTTGTGAAACTATTCCACATTTCCTTAAGTGTGTACCAAATTCGTGACTTAAATATTCTCCACCACGATCTGATCGTAAGAATTTTATTTTCCTGTCACGTTGATTCTCGACTTCACTCTGAAATTCCTTGAACTTTTCAAAGGTTTCAGACTTGTGTTTCATTAGGTATACATACCCATATCTACTTAAATCATCAGTGATAGTGAGAACATAACGATATCCTCCGCGAGCCTCAACACTCATTGGACCGCACACATCGGTATGTATGATTTCCAATAAGTTGGTTGCTCGCTCCATTGTTCCGGAGAACGGAGTCTTGGTCATCTTACCCATGAGGCATGGTTCGCACGTGTCAAATGATTCGTAATCAAGAGACTCCAAAAGTCCATCTGCATGGAGCTTCTTCATGCGCTTGACACCAATGTGACCAAGGCGGCAGTGCCACAAGTATGTGGGACTATCGTTATCAACTTTACATCTTTTGGTATTCACACTATGAACATGTGTAACATCACGTTCGAGATTCATCAAAAATAAACCATTGACCAGCGGGGCATGACCATAAAACATATCTCTCAAATAAATAGAACAACCATTATTCTCGGATTTAAATGAGTAGCCATCTCGAATTAAACGAGATCCAGATACAATGTTCATGCTCAAAGCTGGCACTAAATAACAATTATTGAGGTTTAAAACTAATCCCGTGGGTAGATGCAGAGGTAGCGTGCCAACGGCGATCACATCGACCTTGGAACCATTCCCGACGCGCATCGTCACCTCGTCCTTCGCCAGTCTCCGTTTATTTTGTAGTTCCTGTTTTGAGTTACAAATATGAGCAACCGCACCGGTATCAAATACCCAGGAGCTACTACGAGTACTGGTAAAGTACACATCAATTACATGTATATCACATATACCTTTGGTGTTGCCGGCCTTCTTCTTGTCCGCTAAGTATTTGGGGCAGTTCCGCTTCCAGTGACCACTTCCCTTGCAATAAAAGCACTCAGTCTCGGGCTTGGGTCCATTCTTTGACTTCTTCCCAGTAACTGGTTTACCGGGCGCGGCAACTCCCTTGCCGTCCTTCTTGAAGTTCTTCTTACCCTTGCCCTTCTTGAACTTAGTGGTTTTATTCACCATCAACACTTGATGTTCTTTTCTGATCTCCCCTTCCGCTGATTTCAGCATTGAATATACCTCGGGAATGGTCTTTTTCATCCCCTGCATATTGTAGTTCATCACAAAGCTCTTTTAGCTTGGTGGAAGCGACTGAAGGATTTTGTCAATGACCGCGTCATCCGGGAGATTAACTCCCAGCTGAGTCAAGCGGTTGTGCAACCCAGACATTCTGAGTATGTGCTCACTAACAGAACTGTTCTCCTCCATTTTACAGCTGAAGAACTTGTCGGAGACATCATATCTCTCGACCCGGGCATGAGCTTGAAAAACCAGTTTCAGCTCCTCGAACATCTCATATGCTCCATGTTTCTCAAAACGCTTTTGGAGACCCGGCTCTAAGCTGTAAAGCATGCCGCACTGAACGAGGGAGTAATCAGCAGCACGCTGCTGCCAAGCGTTCATAACGTCTTGGTTCTCAGGGATTGGTGCTTCACCTAGTGGTGCTTCTAAGACATAATCTTTCTTGGCTACTATGAGGATGATCCTCAGGTTCCGGACCCAGTCCGTATAGTTGCTGCCATCATCTTTCAGCTTGGTTTTCTCTAGGAACGCGTTGAAATTGAGGACAACGTTGGCCATTTGATCTACAAGACATAGTGTAAAGATTTTAGACTAAGTTCATGATAATTAAGTTCATCTAATCAAATTTTTAATGAACTCCCACTCAGATAGACATCCCTCTAGTCATGTAAGTGAAACATGATCCGAATTCAACTAGGCCGTGTCCGATCATCACGTGAGACGGACTAGTCAAGATCGGTGAACATCTCCATGTTGATCGTATCTTCTATACGACTCATGCTCGACCTTTCGGTCCTCCGTGTTCCGAGGCCATGTCTGTACATGCTAGGCTCGTCAAGTCAACCTAAGTGTATTGCGTGTGTTCCGAGGCCATGTCTGTACATGCTAGGCTCGTCAACACCCGTTGTATTCGAACGTTAGAATCTATCACACCCGATCATCACGTGGTGCTTCGAAACAACGAACCTTCGCAACGGTGCACAGTTAGGGTGAACACTTTCTTGAAATTATTATAAGGGATCATCTTACTTACTACCGTCGTTCTAAGCAAATAAGATGCAAAAACATGATAAACATCACATGCAATCAAATAGTGACATGATATGGCCAATATCATCATGCTCCTTTGATCTCCATCTTCGGGGCACCATGATCATCTTCGTCACCGGCATGACACCATGATCTCCATCATCATGATCTCCATCATTGTGTCTTCATGAAGTCGTCACGCCAACGATTACTTCTACTTCTATGGCTAATGCGTTTAGCAACAAAGTAAAGTAAATTACATGGCGTTATTCAATGACACGCAGGTCATGCAAAATAATAAAGACAACTCCTATGGCTCCTGCCGGTTGTCATACTCATCGACATGCAAGTCGTGATTCCTATTACAAGAATATGATCAATCTCATACATCACATATATCATTCATCACATCTTCTGGCCATATCACATCACATAGCACTTGCTGCAAAAACAAGTTAGACGTCCTCTAATTGTTGTTGCAAGTTTTTACGTGGTTTGTAGGTTTCTAGCAAGAATGTTTTCTTACCTACGTATGACCACAACGTGATTTGCCAATTTCTATTTACCCTTCATAAGGACCCTTTTCATCGAATCTGTTCCGACTAAAGTAGGAGAGACATACACCCGCTAGCCACCTTATGCAACTAGTGCATGTCAGTCGGTGGAACCTGTCTCACGTAAGCGTACGTGTAAGGTCGGTCCGGGCCGCTTCATCCTACAATGCCGCCGAAACAAGAAACGACTAGTAGCGGCAAGAAGAATTGGCAAACTCAACGCCCACAACTGCTTTGTGTTCTACTCGTGCATAGTAACTACGCATAGGCCTGGCTCTGATACCACTGTTGGGAATCGTAGCATAATTTAAAATTTTCCTACGCTCACCAAGATGCATCTATGGAGTATACTAGCAACGAGGGGAAAGGTGTGCATCTACATACCCTTGTAGATCGCGAGCGGAAGCGTTCCAATGAACGTGGATGACGGAGTCGTACTCGCCGTGATCCAAATCACCGATGACCGAGTGCCGAACGGACGGCACCTCCGCGTTCAACACACGTACGGTGCAGCGACGTCTCCTCCTTCTTGATCCAGCAAGGGAGAAGGAGAGGTTGATGGAGATCCAGCAGCACGACGGCGTGGTGGTGGATGTAGCGGTTCTCCGGCAGGGCTTCGCCGAGCTTCTGCGAGAGAGAGAGAGGTGTTGCAGGGGAGGAGGGAGGCGCCCAAGGCTGTAGGTTGCTGCCCTCCCTCCCCCCTTTATATAGGCCCCCTTGGGAGGGGGGGCCGGCCAAAACCCATCTAGGGTTGGGGGGGGGGGCGGCGGCCAAGGAGTGGAAAGGGGTGCCTTGCCCCCCAAGGCAAGGGGGAAGCTCCCCCCAGGGATCCCAACCCTAGGCGCATGGGGGGAGGCCCAAGGGGGGAGCCCCAGCCCACTAAGGGCTGGATCCCTTCCACTTTCAGCCCACGGGGCCCTCCGGGATAGGTGGCCCCACCCGGTGGACCCCCGGGACCCTTCCGGTGGTCCCGGTACAATACCGGTAACCCCCGAAACTTTCTCGATGGCCGAAACTTGACTTCCTATATATAATTCTTCACCTCCGGACCATTCCGGAACCTCTCGTGACGTCCGGGATCTCATCCGGGACTCCGAACAACTATCGGGTTTCCGCATACATATATCTCTACAACCCTAGCGTCACCGAACCTTAAGTGTGTAGACCCTACGGGTTCGGGAGACATGCAGACATGACCGAGACGCCTCTCCGGTGAATAACCAACAGTGGGATCTGGATACCCATGTTGGCTCCCACATGTTCCACGATGATCTCATCGGATGAACCACGGTGTCGAGGATTCAATCAATCCCGTATACAATTCCCTTTGTCAATCGGTATGTTACTTGCCCGAGATTCGATCGTCGGTATCCCAATACCTTGTTCAATCTCGTTACCGGCAAGTCTCTTTACTCGTACCGCAATGCATGATCCCGTGACTAACGCCTTAGTCACATTGAGCTCATTATGATGATGCATTACCGAGTGGGCCCAGAGATACCTCTCCGTCACACAGAGTGACAAATCCCAGTCTCGATCCGTGCCAACCCAACAGACACTTTCGGAGATACCCGTAGTGCACCTTTATAGTCACCCAGTTACGTTGTGACGTTTGGCACACCCAAAGCACTCCTACGGTATCCGGGAGTTGCACGATCTCATGGTCTAAGGAAAAGATACTTGACATTGGAAAAGCTCTAGCAAACGAAACTACACGATCTTTTATGCTATGCTTAGGATTGGGTCTTGTCCATCACATCATTCTCCTAATGATGTGACCCCGTTATCAATGACATCCAATGTCCATAGTCAGGAAACCATGACTATCTGTTGATCAACGAGCTAGTCAACTAGAGGCTTACTAGGGACACGTTGTGGTCTATGTATTCACACATGTATTACGATTTCCGGACAATACAATTATAGCATGAACAATAGACAATTATCATGAACAAAGAAATATAATAATAACCATTTATTATTGCCTCTAGGGCATATTTCCAACAGTGATGCCTCGTCTTCTAAGGTATTGGGACTCGGCAAAGTTGTCATTTCTCATGATCTCACGATCGAGAAGGTCATGCTTGTTGAGTCCCTTGCATACAATTTACTTTCCGTTCGTCAACTTGCAATCATGGGCTTTGCCACTTTCTTTGATATTGATACCGTGGCCCTCTTGTGGAGCAAGACTCTTAAAGTAGCCTTTGTTTGGCATGTCGAGAACGGTCTTTGTGATTAACTTTTCGGAGCGACCCACTAAGACCGCAACATGCCTAATGGCTAAAGTTGACGTGGGATGGCTTTGGCATCGCAGTTTAGCCCATGTCAATATGAGATCTTTGCAAAGTCTTCTCAAGGGGGACCATGTCCGTGGACTAACGAATGTTAGCTTTGCTAAAGATCGTGCTTGCAGTGCTTGTATCGAAGGAAAGCTACATGAGAAAGCTCACCCTCCCACGACTATCATTTACTCGAAGAGGCCTTTGGAGCTCCTTCACTTGGATCTCTTTGGGCCTCCATCCTTTGATAGTCTTGGGGGTAGGAAGTATTGCTTGGTGATTGTGGATGACTATTCAAGGTACACTTGGGTGTATTTATTCAAGAGGAAGAGCAAGACCCAACAAACCGTCATTGACTTTGCAAATGAAGCCCAACGTCAACACAATGCAAAGATCTTGACAATAAGAAGTGACAACGGCACCGAGTTCAAGAACTACACCTTGGATGAGTTTCTTAGTGATGAGGGGATCAAGCATCAATATTCCGCACCTTACACCCCTCAACAAAACGGTGTTGCGGAGACGAAGAACCGGACGTTGATGGATGCGGCAAGGACCATGATGGCGGAGTTCAAGTCTCCATACAACTTTTGGGCCGAAGCCATCAACACCGCGTGTCATGCATCCAATCGGCTCTACCTCTGCAAGGGCTTGAACAAGACTCCATATGAGATACTCACCGGTAACAAGCCCAACCTCAAGTACTTTCGGGTGTTCGGGTGTAAGTGTTTCATTCTCAAGAAAGGTGTTCGGTTGTCAAAATTTGAGGCTAGAGCTTATGAGGGCATATTTGTTGGTTATGCTACAAACTCTCATGCTTACCGTGTCCTCAATAAATCCACGAGACTTATTGAGGAGACGTGTAACATGGAGTTTGATGAGAATAACGGCTCCCAAGTGGAGCAAAGTGGCACTTGTGATGTAGGTGATGAAATTCCTCCTCAAGCCATAAGAAGAATGGGTGTTGGTTTTATTCCTACCCATTGAGGAACCCCTTGTGGCCGAAGGAGAAGGACAATGCTCCACTCAAGTGGAGCCATCACCAACCCAAGGCCCACATGCTTCCGAAGAACAAAGTGAAGGCCCTCAACCTCATGAACAAGACCAAGGGCAAGATCATGCTCAAGACGGTGCTGTCACTCCAAGTGATGCCCAAGGTCAAGTTCTCTCCTCCGAGCAAGTTCAAGATCAAGAACAAGCTCAAGACGGTGCTCAAGATGATCAAGTGACCGCTCCTCAACTCACCACCGAGGAGGAATTGGAGCGTCGTGCCGCCAAGATTGCATCCAAGCTCTCCACCAAGGGTCATCTCATGAAGAATGTGCTTGGAAGCATTCAAAAGGGGGTAAGCACTCTTAGACAATTGGCAAACTATTGTGAACATCACGCGTTTGTCTCTTGTGTTGAACCCCAAAAGGTATATGAAGCACTCGAAGATCCGAATTGGCTTAATGCCATGCATGAAGAACTCAACAACTTCGAGTACAACAAGGTGTGGAGATTAGTGCCAAGGCCAACGGGGAACCACAATGTCATTGGAACCAAGTGGATATTCAAGAACAAGCAAGATGCTCATGTGACCATCATCCGCAACAAGGCACGATTGGTGGCACAAGGCTACTCCCAAGTCGAGGGTATCGACTACGGTGAAACCTTTGCTCCCGTTGCTCGCCTTGAATCTATTCGTTTGTTGATTGCTTATGCTTCTCATCACAACTTTAAGTTTCAACAAATGGATGTGAAGAGTGCTTTTCTTAATGGTCCTATTAATGAGTTGGTTTATGTCAAACAACCCCCCGGGTTCGAGGATCCCTACTTTCCCGATCATGTGTATCAACTCGATAAGGCACTCTATGGCCTTAAACAAGCCCCACGTGCGTGGTATGACCACCTTACCGAGTTGTTACAAGATCGTGGGTTTGAAGTTGGGCTAATCGACCCCACTCTTTTTACTAAGAAGGTCAAAGGGGAGTTGTTTGTGTGCCAACTATATGTTGATGACATTATCTTTGGTTCCCCTAACAAAGCTTTCAATGAGGAATTTGCCGCACTCATGACCTCAAAGTTCAAGATGTCTTCCATGGGAGAGTTGAAGTTCTTTCTCGGTTTCGAAGTAAAGCAAAGAAGAGAAGGATCCTTCATCAACCAAGCCAAATACACTCAAGACATGCTAAAGAGATTCAAGCTAAGTGATGTCAAGCCGGCGTCCACTCCAGTGCCCACCAAGTGCCAACTTGACATCGATCCCAATGGTAGAGCGGTGGGTCAAAAGGTATATCGCTCCATGATTGGTCCCTTGCTTTACCTTTGTGCATCTAGACCAGATATCATGTTGAGTGTGGGAATTTGTGCACGGTTTCAAGCTGCACCTAAGGAAAGCCACTTTGTGGAGGTCAGCGAATCTTTCGATATTTGGCTCATACCCCAAACTTTGGCTTATGGTACCCAAGAGGAGCAAACTCCAAGCTTGTAGGGTATTCGGACTCCGATTGGGCAGGAGACAGAGTGGATAGGAAGTCCACTTCCGGAGGGTGCCAATTCCTTGGTTGCTCTTTGGTAAGTTGGTCTTCTAAAAAGCAAAGTTGTGTGTCTCTCTCGTCCACCGAAGCGGAGTATGTGGCGGCCGGCAGTTGTTGTGCACAACTCTTATGGATGAGGCAAACTTTAAAGGATTACGGTGTCATTTGTGACAAAGTGCCTCTTTGGTGTGATAATGAAAGTGCCATAAAGATTTCTCTCAACCCCGTGCAACACTTCAAGACGAAGCATATTGAGATTCGGTATCACTTCATCCGAGATCACATTAGGCGAGGGGAGATCGAGCTCAACTACGTCAACACCCATGATAACCTTGCAGATATTTTCACGAAGCCTTTGGATGAAGCAAGATTTCGCGAGTTAAGGCATGAGCTAAATATCATTGATTCGAGCAATGTTGCTTGAACCCTTGCACACCCCACCACACTCAACTTGTTGTCTAATCTAGGTGTAGGCATGGACATAGGGGAGTGTTGTTCTCTCAATGAACTCTCCCTCCCCCCATTATGCATAAAGTGATCAACTCTTTCACATTAGCCATTTTTATGGTGCTTGTGCTTCAAAGACGAGTTTTGGTCATGGGCCCAAGGATAATTCTTCGCGGTGCCATACCAATTGACTCAAACACAGGTGGCTCCGGCCACCGCCCTCTCCTTGGAGAGTTTGTGTCTCGTTTTTGGTCTGTGTTGTCTCTTGCCTCTCTTCCTTCGTGCCGAGCTTGTGATTATGGTGTCCAGTGTGTTAGCTCTTTGGTGTGGTCTCTCGCTGAAGGTTCCGAGCTTCGGTGTCCTCTCGTTTGGTTGAAACTATCTTTTCTTGAGCTCACGGTACTACCGCGTCCTGCCAC